>NW_027475293.1:0-92292 GCF_051020985.1 Nomia melanderi | reverse complement strand
CTATATAAAACTATATAAAACTATATAAAACTATATAAAACTATATAAAACTAATCAAACTATATAAAACTATATAAAACTATATAATACTAAATGAAACTATATAATACTATATAAAACTATATGAAACTATATAAAACGATATAAAACTATATGAAACTATATAAAACTAATAAAACAATATAAAACTATATAAAACCAAAAGAAACTATATAATACCATATAAATCTATATAAAACTATATAATACTAAATGAAACTATATAATACTATATAAAACTATATGAAACTATATAAAACTATATAAATCTAATAAAACAAATAAAACTATATAAAACTATATAGAACTATATTAAACTATTTAAAACTGTATTAAAAATATATAAAACCATATAAAACTATATAAAACTATATGAAACTATATAAAACTATATAAAACTATATAAAACTATATAAAATTATATGAAACTATATAAAACTATATAAAACTATATAAAACAATATAAAACTATATAAAACTATATAAAACTATATAAAACTATATGGAACTATATAAAACTATATAAAACTATGTAAAACTATATGAAACTATATGAAACTATATGAAACTATATAAAACTATATAAAACTTTATGAAACTATATAAAACTATATAAATCTAATAAAACAAATAAAACTATATAAAACTATATAGAACTATTTTAAACTATTTAAAGCTATATTAAAACTATATGAAACTATATAAAACTATGTGAAACTATATAAATCTATATAAAAGTATATAAAACTATATAAAACTAAATGAAACTATATAATACTATATAAAACTATATGAAACTATATAAAACTATATAAAACTATATAAAACTATATAATACCATATAAAAGTATATGAAACTATATAAAACTATACAAAACTATATAAAACTATATAAAACTATATGAAAGTATATAAAACTAATAAAACAATATAAAACTATATTAAACTAAATAAAACTATATAAAACTAAATGAAACTATATAAAACTATATAAAACTATGTTAAATTATATAAAACTGATAAGACTATATAAAACTATATAAAACAATATAAAACTATATAATACAATATAAAACAATATGAATCTATATAAAACTAATAAAACTATATAAAACTATACAAAACTATATAACACTATATAAAACTATATAAAACTATATAAAACTATATAAAACTATATAAAACTATATAAAACTAATAAAACAATATAAAACTATATAAAACTATATAAAACTATATAAAACTATATAAAACTATATGAAGCTATATAAAACTAATAAAACTATATAAAACTATATAAAACTATATAAAACTATATAAAACTATATAAAACTATATAAAACTATATAAAACTAATCAAACTATATAAAACTATATAAAACTATATAATACTATATAAAACTATATGAAAATATATTAAACTGTATAAAACTATATAAAACTATATAAAACTATATAAAACTATATGGAACTATATAAAACTATATAAAACTATTTAAAACTATATGAAACTATATGAAACTATATGAAACTATATAAAACTATATAAAACTTTATGAAACTATATAAAACTATATAAATCTAATAAAACAAATAAAACTATATAAAACTATATAGAACTATTTTAAACTATTTAAAGCTGTATTAAAACTATATGAAACTATATAAAACTATATAAAACTATATGAAATTATATGAAACTATATAAAACTATATAAAATTATATGAAAGTATATAAAACTATATAAAACTACTAAAACTAATAAAACTGTATAAAACAATATAGAACTATATTAAACTATTTAAAACTGTATTAAAACTATATAAAACTATATAAAACTATATAAAACTATATGAAACTATATAAAACTATATAAAACTATATAAAACAATATGAAACTATATAAAACTAATAAAACAATATAAAACTATATAAAACTAAATGAAACTATATAATACTATATAAAACTATATAAAACTATATAAAACTAAATGAAACTATATAATACTATATAAAACTATATGAAACTATATAAAACTAATAAAACAATATAAAACTATATAAAACTAAATGAAACTATATAAGACTATATAAAACTATATGAAACTATATAAAACTATATAAAACTATATAAAACTGTATTAAACTACATAAAACTATATAAAACTATATAAAACTATATAAAACTATATGAAACTATATAAAACTATATAAAACTATATAAAACTATATAAAACTACATGAAACAATACAAAACTAATAAAACAATATAAAACTATATAAAACTAAATGAAACTATATAATAGTATATAAAACTATATAAAACTATATAAAACTAAATGAAACTGTATAATACTATATAAAACTATATGAAACTATATAAAACTATATAAAACTATATAAAACTATATTAAACTATATAAAACTATATAATAATATATAAAAGTAAATGAAACTATATAAAACTATATAAAACTATATAAAACTATATAAAACTATATAAAACTATATGAAACTATTTAAAACTAATAAAACAATATAAAACTATGTAAAACTAAATGAAACTATATAATACTATATAAACCTATATAAAACTATATAAAACTAAATGAAACTATATAAAACTATATAAAACTATATAAAACTATGTTAAACTGTATAAAACTATATAAAACAATATAAAACTATATAATACAATATAAAACAATATGAATCTATATAAAACTAATAAAACTATATAAAACTATACAAAACTATATAAAACTATATAAAACTATATAAAACTATATAAAACTATATAAAACTATATAAAACTATATAAAACTATATAAAACTATATAAAACTAATAAAACAATATAAAACTATATAAAACCATATAAAACCATATAAAACTATATGAAACGATATGAAACTATATAACACTATATAAAACTATTTAAAACTATATGAAACTATATGAAACTATATAAAACTATATAAAAATATATAAAACTAAATGAAACTAAATAATACTATATAAAACTATATAAATCTATATAAAACTAAATGAAACTGTATAATACTATATAAAACTATGTGAAACAATATAAAACTATATAAAACTATATAAAACTATATAAAACTATATAAAACGATATAAAACTATATAAAACTAATAAAACTATATAAAACTATATAAAACTAATAAAACTATATAAAAGTATATAAAACTATATAAAACTATACAAAATTATATAGAACTAGATAAAACTATTTAAAACTATAAAAAATTATATAAAACTATAGAAAACTATACAAAATTATAAAGAACTATATAAAACTATATAAAACTAAATGAAACTATATAATACTATATAAGACTATATGAAACTATATAAAACTATATAAAACTATATAAAAATATATTAAACTATATAAAACTAAATGTAACTATATAATACTATATAAAACTAATAAAACTAATAAAACTATATAAAACTATATAGAACTATATTAAACTATTTAAATCTGTATTAAAACTATATAAAACTATATAAAACTATGTAGAACTATATGAAACTATATGAAACTATATGAAACTATATAAAACTATATAAAACTTTATGAAACTATATAAAACTATATAAATCTAATAAAACAAATAAAACTATATAAAACTATATAGAACCATATTAAACTATTTAAAACTATATAAAACTATATAAAACTATATAAAATTATATGAAACTATATAAAACTATATAAAACTATATAAAACAATATGAAACTATATAAAACTAATAAAACAATATAAAACTATATAAAACTAAATGAAACTATATAATACTATATAAAACTATATAAAACTATATAAAACTAAATGAAACTATATAATACTATATAAAACTATATGAAACTATATAAAACTAATAAAACAATATAAAACTATATAAAACTAAATGAAACTATATAAGACTATATAAAACTATATGAAACTATATAAAACTATATAAAACTATATAAAACTGTATTAAACTATATAAAACTATATAAAACTATATAAAACTATATAAAACTATATGAAACTATATAAAACTATATAAAACTATATAAAACTACATGAAACAATACAAAACTAATAAAACAATATAAAACTATATAAAACTAAATGAAACTATATAATAGTATATGAAACTATATAAAACTATATAATACTATATAAAACTATATGAAACTATATAAAACTATATAAAACTATATAAAACTAAATGAAACTATATAATACTATATAAAACTAATAAAACTAATAAAACTATATAAAACTATATAGTACTATATTAAACTATTTAAAACTGTATTAAATCTATATAAAACTATATAAAACTATGTAAAACTATATGAAACTATATGAAACTATATGAAACTATATGAAACTATATAAAACTATATGAAACGATATGAAACTATATAACACTAAATAAAACTATATAAAACTATATGAAACTATATGAAACTATATAAAACTATATAAAAATATATAAAACTAAATGAAACTAAATAAAACTAATAAAACTATATAAAAACTATATAAAACTATATAAAACTATATAAAACTAAATGAAACTATATAATACTATATAAAACTATATAATACTATATAAAACTATATGAAACTGTATAAAACTATATGAAACTATATAAAACACATAAAACAATATAAAACTATATAAAACTATATAAAACTATATAAAACTATATAAAACTATATAAAACTAATAAAACTATATAAAACTGTATAAAACTATATGAAACTATATAAAACTATATGAAACTATATAACACTATATTAAACTATATAAAACTATATAATACTATATAAAACTAATAAAACTATATAAAAGTATATAAAACTATATAAAACTATACAAAATTATAAAGAACTAGATAAAACTATTTAAAACTATATAAAATTATATAAAACTATAGAAAACTATACAAAATTATAAAGAACTATATAAAACTATATAAAACTAAATGAAACTATATAATACTATATAAGACTATATGAAACTATATAAAACTATATAAAACTATATAAAAATATATTAAACTATATAAAACTGAATGAAACTATATAATACTACATAAAACTAATAAAAGTAATAAAACTATATAAAACTATATAGAACTATATTAAACTATTTAAATCTGTATTAAAACTATATAAAACTATATAAAACTATGTAAAACTATATGAAACTATATGAAACTATATGGAACTATATAAAACTATATAAAACTTTATGAAACTATATAAAACTATATAAATCTAATAAAACAAATAAAACTATATAAAACTATATAGAACCATATTAAACTATTTAAAACTATATAAAACAATATGAAACTATATAAAACTAATAAAACAATATAAAACTATGTAAAACTAAATGAAACTATATAATACTATATAAAACTATATAAAACTATATAAAACTAAATGAAACTATATAATACTATATAAAACTATATGAAACTATATAAAACTATATGAAGCTATATAAAACTAATAAAACAATATAAAACTATATAAAACTAAATGAAACTATATAAGACTATATAAAACTATATGAAACTATATAAAACTATATAAAACTATATAAAACTGTATTAAACTATATAAAACTATATAAAACTATATGAAACTATTTAAAACTAATAAAACAATATAAAACTATGTAAAACTAAATGAAACTGTATAATACTATATAAACCTATATAAAACTATATAAAACTAAATGAAACTATATAATACTATATAAAACTAATAAAACTAATAAAACTATATAAAACTATATAAAACTATGTAAAACTATATGAAACTATATGAAACTATATGAAACTATATAAAACTATATAAAACTTTATGAAACTATATAAAACTGTATAAATCTAATAAAACAAATGAAACTATATAAAACTATATAGAACCATATTAAACTATTTAAAACTATATAAAACTATATAAAACTATATAAAATTATATGAAACTATATAGAACTATATAAAACTATATAAAACAATATGAAACTATATAAAACTAATAAAACAATATAAAACTATATAAAACTAAATGAAACTATATAATAGTATATAAAACTATATAAAACTATATAAAACTAAATGAATCTGTATAATACTATATAAAACTATATGAAACTATATAAAACTATATAAAACTATATAAAACTATATTAAACTATATAAAACTATATAATAGTATATAAAAGTATGTGAAACTATATAAAACTATATAAAACTATATAAAACTATATAAAACTATATAAAACTATATGAAACTATTTAAAAATAATAAAACAATATAAAACTATGTAAAACTAAATGAAACTATATAATACTATATAAACCTATATAAAACTATATAAAACTAAATGAAACTATATAAAACTATATAAAACTATATAAAACTATATAAAACTATATAAAACTATATAAAACTATATAAAACTATATAAAACTAATCAAACTATATAAAACTATATAAAACTATATAATACTAAATGAAACTATATAATACTATATAAAACTATATGAAACTATATAAAACGATATAAAACTATATGAAACTATATAAAACTAATAAAACAATATAAAACTATATAAAACCAAAAGAAACTATATAATACTATATAAATCTATATAAAACTATATAATACTAAATGAAACTATATAATACTATATAAAACTATATGAAACTATATAAAACTATATAAATCTAATAAAACAAATAAAACTATATAAAACTATATAGAACTATATTAAACTATTTAAAACTGTATTAAAAATATATAAAACCATATAAAACTATATAAAACTATATGAAACTATATAAAACTATATAAAACTATATAAAACTATATAAAATTATATGAAACTATATAAAACTATATAAAACTATATAAAACAATATAAAACTATATAAAACTATATAAAACTATATAAAACTATATAAAACTATATGGAACTATATAAAACTATATAAAACTATGTAAAACTATATGAAACTATATGAAACTATATGAAACTATATAAAACTATATAAAACTTTGTGAAACTATATAAAACTATATAAATCTAATAAAACAAATAAAACTATATAAAACTATATAGAACTATTTTAAACTATTTAAAGCTGTATTAAAACTATATGAAACTATATAAAACTATGTGAAACTATATAAAACTATATAAAACTATATAAAACTATATAAAACTAAATGAAACTATATAATACTATATAAAACTATATGAAACTATATAAAACTATATAAAACTATATAAAACTATATAATACCATATAAAAGTATATGAAACTATATAAAACTATACAAAACTATATAAAACTATATAAAACTATATGAAAGTATATAAAACTAATAAAACAATATAAAACTATATTAAACTAAATAAAACTATATAATACTATATAAAACTATATGAAACTATGTAAAACTAGTAAAACAATATAAAACTATGTAAAACTAAATGAAACTATATAATACTATATAAACCTATATAAAACTATATAAAACTAAATGAAACTATATAAAACTATATAAAACTATATAAAACTATGTTAAATTATATAAAACTGATAAGACTATATAAAACTATATAAAACAATATAAAACTATATAATACAATATAAAACAATATGAATCTATATAAAACTAATAAAACTATATAAAACTATACAAAACTATATAAAACTATATAAAACTAATCAAACTATATAAAACTATATAAAACTATATAATACTATATAAAACTATATGAAAATATATTAAACTGTATAAAACTATATAAAACTATATAAAACTATATAAAACTATATGGAACTATATAAAACTATACAAAACTATATAGAACTATTTTAAACTATTTAAAGCTGTATTAAAACTATATGAAACTATATAAAACTATATAAAACTATATGAAATTATATAAAACTATATAAAACTATATAAAATTATATGAAAGTATATAAAACTATATAAAACTACTAAAACTAATAAAACTGTATAAAACAATATAGAACTATATTAAACTATTTAAAACTGTATTAAAACTATATAAAACTATATAAAACTATATAAAACTATATGAAACTATATAAAACTATATAAAACTATATAAAACTATATAAAACTATATAAAACTATATAAAACTATGTGAAACTATATAAAACTATATAAAACTATATAAAACTATATAAAATTATATGAAACTATAGAAAACTATATAATACTATATAAAACAATATGAAACAATATAAAACTAATAAAACAATATAAAACTATATAAAACTAAATGAAACTATATAATAGTATATAAAACTATATAAAACTATATAAAACTAAATGAAACTATATAATACTATATAAAACTATATGAAACTATATACAACTATATAAAATTATATAAAACTATATTAAACTATATAAAACTATATAATACTATATAAAAGTATATGAAACTATATAAAACTATATAGAACTATATAAAACTACATAAAACTATATGAAACTATATAAAACTAATAAAACAATATAAAACTATATAATACTATATAAAACTATATGAAACTATGTAAAACTATATAAATTTATATAAAACTATATGAAACTATATAAAACTAATAAAACAATATAAAACTATATAAAACTAAATGAAACTATATAAAACTATATAAAACTATATAAAACTTTATGAAACTATATAAAACTATATAAATCTAATAAAACAAATAAAACTATATAAAACTATATAGAACTATTTTAAACTATTTAAAGCTGTATTAAAACTATATGAAACTATATAAAACTATATAAAACTATATGAAATTATATGAAACTATATAAAACTATATAAAATTATATGAAAGTATATAAAACTATATAAAACTACTAAAACTAATAAAACTGTATAAAACAATATAGAACTATATTAAACTATTTAAAACTGTATTAAAACTATATAAAACTATATAAAACTATATAAAACTATATGAAACTATATAAAACTATATAAAACTATATAAAACAATATAAAACTATATAAAACTACATGAAACAATACAAAACTAATAAAACAATATAAAACTATATAAAACTAAATGAAACTATATAATAGTATATAAAACTATATAAAACTATATAAAACTAAATGAAACTGTATAATACTATATAAAACTATATGAAACTATATAAAACTATATAAAACTATATAAAACTATATTAAACTATATAAAACTATATAATAATATATAAAAGTATATGAAACTATATAAAACTGTATAAAACTATATAAAACTATATAAAACTATATAAAACTATATGAAACTATTTAAAACTAATAAAACAATATAAAACTATGTAAAACTAAATGAAACTATATAATACTATATAAACCTATATAAAACTATATAAAACTAAATGAAACTATATAAAACTATATAAAACTATATAAAACTATGTTAAACTATATAAAACTGATAAGACTATATAAAACTATATAAAACTATATAAAACTATATAAAACAATATAAAACTATATAATACAATATAAAACAATATGAATCTATATAAAACTAATAAAACTATATAAAACTATACAAAACTATATAAAACTATATAAAACTATATAAAACTATATAAAACTATATAAAACTATATAAAACTATATAAAACTATATAAAACTATATAAAACTAATAAAACAATATAAAACTATATAAAACCATATAAAACTATATAAAACTATATGAAACGATATGAAACTATATAACACTATATAAAACTATTTAAAACTATATGAAACTATATGAAACTATATAAAACTATATAAAAATATATAAAACTAAATGAAACTAAATAATACTATATAAAACTATATAAATCTATATAAAACTAAATGAAACTGTATAATACTATATAAAACTATGTGAAACAATATAAAACTATATAAAACTATTTAAAACTATATAAAACTATATAAAACTATATAAAACGATATAAAACCATATAAAACTAATAAAACTATATAAAACTATATAAAACTAATAAAACTATATAAAAGTATATAAAACTATATAAAACTATACAAAATTATATAGAACTAGATAAAACTATTTAAAACTATAAAAAATTATATAAAACTATAGAAAACTATACAAAATTATAAAGAACTATATAAAACTATATAAAACTAAATGAAACTATATAATACTATATAAGACTATATGAAACTATATAAAACTATATAAAACTATATAAAAATATATTAAACTATATAAAACTAAATGTAACTATATAATACTATATAAAACTAATAAAACTAATAAAACTATATAAAACTATATAGAACTATATTAAACTATTTAAATCTGTATTAAAACTATATAAAACTATATAAAACTATGTAAAACTATATGAAACTATATGAAAATATATGAAACTATATAAAACTATATAAAACTTTATGAAACTATATAAAACTATATAAATCTAATAAAACAAATAAAAACTATATAAAACTATATAGAACCATATTAAACTATTTAAAACTATATAAAACTATATAAAACTATATAAAATTATATGAAACTATATAAAACTATATAAAACTATATAAAACAATATGAAACTATATAAAACTAATAAAACAATATAAAACTATATAAAACTAAATGAAACTATATAATACTATATAAAACTATATAAAACTATATAAAACTAAATGAAACTATATAATACTATATAAAACTATATGAAACTATATAAAACTAATAAAACAATATAAAACTATATAAAACTAAATGAAACTATATAAGACTATATAAAACTATATGAAACTATATAAAACTATATAAAACTATATAAAACTGTATTAAACTATATAAAACTATATAAAACTATATAAAACTATATAAAACTATATGAAACTATATAAAACTATATAAAACTATATAAAACTATATAAAACTACATGAAACAATTCAAAACTAATAAAACAATATAAAACTATATAAAACTAAATGAAACTATATAATAGTATATAAAACTATATAAAACTATATAATACTATATAAAACTATATGAAACTATATAAAACTATATAAAACTATATAAAAGTATATAAAACTATATAAAACTATATAAAATTATATAAAACTAATAAAACTATGTGAAACTATATAAAACGATATAAAACTATATAAAACTATATAAAACTATATGAAACTATATAAAACTAATAAAATAATATAAAACTATATAAAACTAAATGAAACTATATAATACTATATAAAACTAATAAAACTAATAAAACTATATAAAACTATATAGTACTATATTAAACTATTTAAAACTGTATTAAATCTATATAAAACTATATAAAACTATGTAAAACTATATGAAACTGTATGAAACTATATGAAACTATATAAAACTATATGAAACGATATGAAACTATATAACACTAAATAAAACTATATAAAACTATATGAAACTATATGAAACTATATAAAACTATATAAAAATATATAAAACTAAATGAAACTAAATAAAACTAATAAAACTATATAAAACTATATAAAACTATATAAAACTATATAAAACTATATAAAACTAAATGAAACTATATAATACTATATAAAACTATATAATACTATATAAAACTATATGAAACTGTATAAAACTATATGAAACTATATAAAACACATAAAACAATATAAAACTATATAAAACTATATAAAACTATATAAAACTATATAAAACTAATAAAACTATATAAAACTGTATAAAACTATATGAAACTATATAAAACTATATGAAACTATATAAAACTATATTAAACTATATAAAACTATATAATACTATATAAAACTAATAAAACTATATAAAAGTATATAAAACTATATAAAACTATACAAAATTATAAAGAACTAGATAAAACTATTTAAAACTATATAAAATTATATAAAACTATAGAAAACTATACAAAATTATAAAGAACTATATAAAACTATATAAAACTAAATGAAACTATATAATACTATATAAGACTATATGAAACTATATAAAACTATATAAAACTATATAAAAATATATTAAACTATATAAAACTGAATGAAACTATATAATACTACATAAAACTAATAAAAGTAATAAAACTATATAAAACTATATAGAACTATATTAAACTATTTAAATCTGTATTAAAACTATATAAAACTATATAAAACTATGTAAAACTATATGAAACTATATGAAACTATATGGAACTATATAAAACTATATAAAACTTTATGAAACTATATAAAACTATATAAATCTAATAAAACAAATAAAACTATATAAAACTATATAGAACCATATTAAACTATTTAAAACTATATAAAACAATATGAAAATATATAAAACTAATAAAACAATATTAAACTATGTCAAACTAAATGAAACTATATAATACTATATAAAACTATATAAAACTATATAAAACTAAATGAAACTATATAATACTATATAAAACTATATGAAACTATATAAAACTATATGAAGCTATATAAAACTAATAAAATAATATAAAACTATATAAAACTAAATGAAACTATATAAGACTATATAAAACTATATGAAACTATATAAAACTATATAAAACTATATAAAACTGTATTAAACTATATAAAACTATATAAAACTATATGAAACTATTTAAAACTAATAAAACAATATAAAACTATGTAAAACTAAATGAAACTATATAATACTATATAAACCTATATAAAACTATATAAAACTAAATGAAACTATATAATACTATATAAAACTAATAAAACTAATAAAACTATATAAAACTATATAAAACTATGTAAAACTATATGAAACTATATGAAACTATATGAAACTATATAAAACTATATAAAACTTTATGAAACTATATAAAACTGTATAAATCTAATAAAACAAATAAAACTATATAAAACTATATAGAACCATATTAAACTATTTAAAACTATATAAAACTATATAAAACTATATAAAATTATATGAAACTATATAGAACTATATAAAACTATATAAAACAATATGAAACTATATAAAACTAATAAAACAATATAAAACTATATAAAACTAAATGAAACTATATAATAGTATATAAAACTATATAAAACTATATAAAACTAAATGAATCTGTATAATACTATATAAAACTATATGAAACTATATAAAACTATATAAAACTATATAAAACTATATTAAACTATATAAAACTATATAATAGTATATAAAAGTATATGAAACTATATAAAACTATATAAAACTATATAAAACTATATAAAACTATATAAAACTATATGAAACTATTTAAAAATAATAAAACAATATAAAACTATGTAAAACTAAATGAAACTATATAATACTATATAAACCTATATAAAACTATATAAAACTAAATGAAACTATATAAAACTATATAAAACTATATAAAACTATGTTAAACTATATAAAACTGATAAGACTATATAAAACTATATAAAACTATATAAAACTATATAAAACAATATAAAAATATATAAAACTAAATGAAACTAAATAATACTATATAAAACTATATAAATCTATATAAAACTAAATGAAACTGTATAATACTATATAAAACTATGTGAAACAATATAAAACTATATAAAACTATATAAAACTATATTAAACTATATAAAACTATATAATACTATATAAAACTATATGAAACTATATAAAACTATATAAAACTATATAAAACTATATAAAACTATATAAAACTATATAAAATTATATAAAACTAATAAAACTATGTGAAACTATATAAAACGATATAAAACTATATAAAACTATATAAAACTATATGAAACTATATAAAACTAATAAAATAATATAAAACTATATAAAACTAAATGAAACTATATAATACTATATAAAACTAATAAAACTAATAAAACTAATAAAACTATATAAAACTATATAGAACCATATTAAACTATTTAAATCTGTATTAAAACTATATAAAACTATATAAAACTATATAAAACTATATAAAACTATATAAAACTATATAAAACTATATAAAACTAATCAAACTATATAAAACTATATAAAACTATATAATACTAAATGAAACTATATAATACTATATAAAACTATATGAAACTATATAAAACGATATAAAACGATATGAAACTATATAAAACTAATAAAACAATATAAAACTATATAAAACCAAAAGAAACTATATAATACTATATAAATCTATATAAAACTATATAATACTAAATGAAACTATATAATACTATATAAAACTATATGAAACTATATAAAACTATATAAATCTAATAAAACAAATAAAACTATATAAAACTATATAGAACTATATTAAACTATTTAAAACTGTATTAAAAATATATAAAACCATATAAAACTATATAAAACTATATGAAACTATATAAAACTATATAAAACTATATAAAACTATATAAAATTATATGAAACTATATAAAACTATATAAAACTATATAAAACAATATAAAACTATATAAAACTATATAAAACTATATAAAACTATATGGAACTATATAAAACTATATAAAACTATGTAAAACTATATGAAACTATATGAAACTATATGAAACTATATAAAACTATATAAAACTTTGTGAAACTATATAAAACTATATAAATCTAATAAAACAAATAAAACTATATAAAACTATATAGAACAATTTTAAACTATTTAAAGCTGTATTAAAACTATATGAAACTATATAAAACTATGTGAAACTATATAAAACTATATAAAACTATATAAAACTATATAAAACTAAATGAAACTATATAATACTATATAAAACTATATGAAACTATATAAAACTATATAAAACTATATAAAACTATATAATACCATATAAAAGTATATGAAACTATATAAAACTATACAAAACTATATAAAACTATATAAAACTATATGAAAGTATATAAAACTAATAAAACAATATAAAACTATATTAAACTAAATAAAACTATATAATACTATATAAAACTATATGAAACTATGTAAAACTAATAAAACAATATAAAACTATGTAAAACTAAATGAAACTATATAATACTATATAAACCTATATAAAACTATATAAAACTAAATGACACTATATAAAACTATATAAAACTATATAAAACTATGTTAAATTATATAAAACTGATAAGACTATATAAAACTATATAAAACAATATAAAACTATATAATACAATATAAAACAATATGAATCTATATAAAACTAATAAAACTATATAAAACTATACAAAACTATATAAAACTATATAAAACTAATCAAACTATATAAAACTATATAAAACTATATAATACTGTATAAAACTATATGAAAATATATTAAACTGTATAAAACTATATAAAACTATATAAAACTATATAAAACTATATGGAACTATATAAAACTATATAAAACTATGTAAAACTATATGAAACTATATGAAACTATATGAAACTATATAAAACTATATAAAACTTTATGAAACTATATAAAACTATATAAATCTAATAAAACAAATAAAACTATATAAAACTATATAGAACTATTTTAAACTATTTAAAGCTGTATTAAAACTATATGAAACTATATAAAACTATATAAAACTATATGAAATTATATAAAACTATATAAAACTATATAAAATTATATGAAAGTATATAAAACTATATAAAACTACTAAAACTAATAAAACTGTATAAAACAATATAGAACTATATTAAACTATTTAAAACTGTATTAAAACTATATAAAACTATATAAAACTATATAAAACTATATGAAACTATATAAAACTATATAAAACTATATAAAACTATATAAAACTATATAAAACTATATAAAACTATGTGAAACTATATAAAACTATATAAAACTATATAAAACTATATAAAATTATATGAAACTATAGAAAACTATAGAATACTATATAAAACAATATGAAACAATATAAAACTAATAAAACAATATAAAACTATATAAAACTAAATGAAACTATATAATAGTATATAAAACTATATAAAACTATATAAAACTAAATGAAACTATATAATACTATATAAAACTATATGAAACTATATACAACTATATAAAATTATATAAAACTATATTAAACTATATAAAACTATATAATACTATATAAAAGTATATGAAACTATATAAAACTATATAGAACTATATAAAACTACATAAAACTATATGAAACTATATAAAACTAATAAAACAATATAAAACTATATAATACTATATAAAACTATATGAAACTATGTAAAACTATATAAATTTATATAAAACTATATGAAACTATATAAAACTAATAAAACAATATAAAACTATATAAAACTAAATGAAACTATATAAAACTATATAAAACTATATAAAACTATATAAAACTATATAAAACTATATAAAACTATATAATACTATATAATACTATATAGAACTATATAAAACTATATAAAACTAAATGAAACTATATAAAACTATATAAAACTATATAAAACTATATAAAACTATATAAAACTATATAAAACTAAATGAAACTATATAATACTATATAAAACTATATGAAACTATATAAAACTATATAAAACTATATAAAACTATATAAAACTATATAAAACTATATAAAACAATATGAAACAATATAAAACTAATAAAACCATATCAAACTATATAAAACAAAATGAAACTATATAATACTATATAAAACTATATAAATCTATATAAAACTAAATGAAACTATATAATACTATATAAAACTATATGAAACTATATAAAACTATATAAAACTGTATAAAACTATATAAAACTATATTAAACTATATAAAACTATATTAAACTATATAAAACTATATAATACTACATAAAACAATATGAAACTATATAAAACTATATAAAACTATATGAAACTATATGAAACTGTATAAAACTAATAAAACAATATAAAACTATATAAAACTAAATGAAACTATATAATACTATATAAAACTAATAAGACTATATAAAACTATATAAAACTAAATGAAACTATATAATACTATATAAACCTATATAAAACTATATAAAACTAAATGAAACTATATAAAACTATATAAAACTATATAAAACTATGTTAAATTATATAAAACTGATAAGACTATATAAAACTATATAAAACAATATAAAACTATATAATACAATATAAAACAATATGAATCTATATAAAACTAATAAAACTATATAAAACTATACAAAACTATATAAAACTATATAAAACTATATAAAACTATATAAAACTATATAAAACTATATAAAACTATATAAAACTAATAAAACAATATAAAACTATATAATACTATATAAAACTATATGAAACTATATAAAACTATATAAAACTATATAAAACTATATAAAACAATATGAAACAATATAAAACTAATAAAACCATATCAAACTATATAAAACTAAATGAAACTATATAATACTATATAAAACTATATAAAACTATATAAAACTAAATGAAACTATATAATACTATATAAAACTATATGAAACTATATAAAACTATATAAAACTGTATAAAACTATATAAAACTATATTAAACTATATAAAACTATATAATACTACATAAAACAATATGAAACTATATAAAACTATATAAAACTATATGAAACTATATGAAACTGTATAAAACTAATAAAACAATATAAAACTATATAAAACTAAATGAAACTATATAATACTATATAAAACTATATTAAACTATATAAAACTAATAAGACTATATAAAACTATATAAAACTATATGAAACTATATAAGACTATATAAAACTGTATAAAACTATATAAAACTAATAACACTATATAAAACTATATAGAACTATATTAAACTATTTAAAACTGTATTAAAGCTATATAAAACTATATAAAACTATATGAAACTATATAAAACTATATAAAACTGTATAAAACTATATAAAACGCTATAAAACTAATAAAACTATATAAAACTATATAAAACTATATAAAACTATATGAAACTATATAAAACTAATAAAACAATATAAAACTATATAAAACTAAATGAAACTATATAATACTATATAAAACTATATAAAACTATATAAAACTATATAAAACTAATAAAACAATATAAAACTATATAAAACCAAATGAAACTATATAATACTATATAAAACTATATAAAACTATATAATACTAAATGAAACTATATAATACTATATAAAACTATGTGAAACTATATAAAACTATATAAATCTAATAAAACAAATAAAACTATATAAAACTATATAGAGCTATATTAAACTATTTAAAACTGTATTAAAAATATATAAAACCATATAAAACTATATAAAACTATATGAAACTATATAAAACTATATAAAACTATATAAAACTAATAAAATTATATAAAACTATATAAAACTATATGAAACTATATAAAACTATATAAAACTATATAAAACAATATAAAACTATATAAAACTATATAAAACTAATAAAACTATATGAAACTATATAAAACGATATAAAACTATATAAAACTATATGAAACTATATAAAACTAATAAAATAATATAAAACTATATAAAACTAATAAAACTAATAAAACTATATAAAACTATATAGTACTATATTAAACTATTTAAAACTGTATTGAATCTATATAAAACTATATAAAACTATGTAAAACTATATGAAACTATATGAAACTATATGAAACTATATAAAACTATATAAAACTTTATGAAACTATATAAAACTATATAAAACTATATGAAATTATATAAAACTATATAAAACTATATAAAACTATGTAAAACTATATAAAACTATATAAAACTATATAAAAATATATGAAACTATATAAAACTATATAAAACTACATGAAACAATATAAAACTAATAAAACAATATAAAACTATATAAAACTAAATGAAACTATATAATAGTATATAAAACTATATAAAACTATATAAAACTATATAAAACTAATAAAACTATATAAAACTAATCAAACTATATAAAACTATATAAAACTATATAATACTATATAAAACTATATGAAAATATATTAAACTGTATAAAACTATATAAAACTATATAAAACTATATAAAACTAAATGAAACTATATAAAACTATATAAAACTAACAAAACTATATAAAACTATATAAAACTATATAATACTATATAAAACTATATGAAGCTATATAAAACTATATAAAACTAATAAAACTATATAAAAGTATATAAAACTATATAAAACTATATAAAGCTATATAAAACTATATAATACTATATAAAACAATATGAATCTGTATAAAACTATATAAAACTATATAAAACTATATAAAATTATATGAAACTATATAAAACTATATAAAACTATATAATACTATATAAAACTATATGAAAATATATTAAACTGTATAAAACTATATAAAACTATATAAAACTAAGTAAAACTAAATGAAACTATATAAAACTATATAAAACTAACAAAACTATATAAAACTATATAAAACTATATAATACAATATAAAACTATATGAAGCTATATAAAACTATATAAAACTAATAAAACTATATAAAAGTATATAAAACTATATAAAACTATATAAAGCTATATAAAACTATATAATACTATATAAAACAATATGAATCTGTATAAAACTATATAAAACTATATAAAACTATATAAAATTATATGAAACTATATAAAACTATATAAAACTATATAAAACAATATGAAACAATATAAAACTAACAAAACAATATAAAACTATATAAAACTAAATGAAACTGTATAATACTACATAAAACTATATACAACTATATAAAACTAAATGAAACTATATAATACTATATAAAACTATATAAAACTAAATGAAACTATATAATACTATATAAAACTATATGAAACTATATAAAACTGTATAAAACTATATGAAACTATATAAAACTAATAAAACAATATAAAACTATATAAAACTAAATGAAACTATATAATACTATATAAAACTATATAAAACTATATAAAACTATATAAAACTAAATGAAACTATACAATACTATATAAAACTATATGAAACTATACAAAACTATATAAAACTATATAAAAATATATTAAACTATTTAAATCTGTATTAAAACTATATAAAACTATATAAAACTATGTAAAACTATATGAAACTATATGAAACTATATGAAGCTATATAAAACTATATAAAACTTTATGAAACTATATAAAACTATATAAATCTAAGAAAACAAATAAAACTATATAAAACTATATAAAATTATATGAAACTATATAAAACTATATAAAACTATATAAAACAATATGAAACTATATAAAACTAATAAAACAATATAAAACTATATAAAACTAAATGAAACTATATAATACTATATAAAACTATATAAAACTATATAAAACTAAATGAAACTATATAATACTATATAAAACTATATGAAACTATATAAAACTGTATTAAACTGTATAAAACTATATAAAACTATATAAAACTATATAAAACTATATGAAACTATATAAAACTATATAAAACTATATAAAACTATATAAAACTACATGAAACAATATAAAACTAATAAAACAATATAAAACTATATAAAACTAAATGAAACTATACAATAGTATATAAAACTATATAAAACTATATAAAACTAAATGAAACTGTATAATACTATATAAAACTATATGAAACTATATAAAACTATATAAAACTATATGAAATTATATAAAACTATATAAAACTATATAAAACTATATAAAACTATAGAAAACTATATAAAAATATATGAAACTATACAAAACTATATAAAACTACATGAAACAATATAAAACTAATAAAACAATATAAAACTATATAAAACTAAATGAAACTATATAATAGTATATAAAACTATATGAAATTATATAAAACTATATATAACTATATAAAACTAATGAAACTATATAAAATTATATAAAACTATGTAAAACTATATAAAACTAAATGAAACCATATAATAGTATATAAAACTATATGAAACTATATAAAACTACATAAAAATATATAAAACTATGTAAAACTATATAAAACTATATGAAACTATATAAAACTATGTAAAACTATATAAAACTATATAAAACTATATGAAACTATATAAAACTATATTAAACTATATAAAACTATATAAAACAAATAAAACTATATAAAACTATATAATACTATCTAAAACTATATAAAACTATATAAAACTATATAAAACTATATAAAACTATATAAATCTATATAAAACTATATAAAACTATATAAAACTATATAAAACTATATGAAATTATATAAAACTATATAAAACTATATAAAACTATATGAAACTATATAAAACTATATAATACTATATAAAACTATATGAAACTATATAAAACTATATAAAACTATATAAAACTATATAAAACTATATGAAACTATATAAAACCAATAAGACAATATAAAACTATATAAAACTAAATGAAACTATATAATACTATATAAAACTATATGAAACTATGTAAAACTAATAAAACAATATAAAACTATATAAAACTATATAAAACTATATAAAACTAATCAAACTATATAATACTATATAATACTATATAAAACTATATGAAGCTATATAAAACTAATAAAACTATATAAAACTATATAAAACTATATAAAACTATATAAAACTATATAAAACTATATGAAGCAATATAAAACTAATAAAACTATATAAAACTATATAAAACTATATAAAACTAATCAAACTATATGAAACTATATAAAACTATATAATACTATATAAAACTATATAATACCATATAAGACTATATAAAACTATATAAAACTATATAAAACTATATAAAACTAAATGAAACTATATAATACTATATAAAACTATATGAAACTATATAAAACTATATAAAACTATATGAAACTATATAAAACTAATAAAACAATATAAAACTATATAATACTATATAAATCTATATAAAACTATATAAAACTATATGGAACTATATAAAACTATATAAAACTATGTAAAACTATATGAAACTATATGAAACTATATGAAACTATATAAAACTATATAAAACTTTATGAAACTATATAAAACTATATAAATCTAATAAAACAAATAAAACTATATAAAACTATATAGAACTATTTTAAACTATTTAAAGCTGTATTAAAACTATATGAAACTATATAAAACTATATAAAACTATATGAAATTATATAAAACTATATAAAACTATATAAAACTATATGAAAGTATATAAAACTATATAAAACTACTAAAACTAATAAAACTGTATAAAACAATATAGAACTATATTAAACTATTTAAAACTGTTTTAAAACAATATAAAACTATATAAAACTATATAAAACTATATTAAACTATATAAAACTATATAAAACTATATAAAACTATATAAAACTATATAAAACTATATAAAACTATGTGAAACTATATAAAACTATATAAAACTATATAAAACTATATGAAACTATATAAAACTATATAAAACTATATAAAACTATATAAAACTATATAAAACAATATAAAACTATATAAAACTATATGAAACTATATAAAACTAATAAAACAATATAAATCTATATAAAACTAAATGAAACTATATAATACTATATAAAACTAATAAAACTAATAAAACTATATAAAACTATATAGAACTATATTAAACTATATAAAACTATATAATACTATATAATACTATATAAAACTAAATGAAACTATATAAAACTATATAAAACTACTAAAACTAATAAAACTATATAAAACAATATAGAACTATATTAAACTATTTAAAACTATATAAAACTATATAAAACTATGTGAAACCATATAAAACTATATAAAACTATATAAAACTATATAAAATTATATGAAACTATAGAAAACTATATAAAACTATATAAAACAATATGAAACAATATAAAACTAATAAAACAATATCAATCTATATAAAACTAAATGAAACTATATAATACTATATAAAGCTATATAAAACTATATAAAACTAAATGAAACTATATAATACTATATAAAACTATATGAAACTATATAAAACTATATAAAACTGTATAAAACTATATAAAACTATATTAAACTATATAAAACTATATAATACTACATAAAACAATATGAAACTATATAAAACTATATAAAACTATATGAAACTATATGAAACTGTATAAAACTAATAAAACAATATAAAACTATATAAAACTAAATGAAACTATATAATACTATATAAAACTATATTAAACTATATAAAACTAATAAGACTATATAAAACTATATAAAACTATATGAAACTATATAAAACTATATAAAACTGTATAAAACTATATAAAACTAATAACACTATATAAAACTATATAGAACTATATTAAACTATTTAAAACTGTATTAAAGCTATATAAAACTATATAAAACTAATCAAACTATATAAAACTATATAAAACTATATAATACTAAATGAAACTATATAATACTATATAAAACTATATGAAACTATATAAAACTATATAAAACTATATGAAACTATATAAAACTAATAAAACAATATAAAACTATATAAAACCAAATGAAACTATATAATACTATATAAATCTATATAAAACTATATAATACTAAATGAAACTATATAATACTATATAAAACTATATGAAACTATATAAAACTATATAAATCTAATAAAACAAATAAAAGTATATAAAACTATATAGAACTATATTAAACTATTTAAAACTGTATTAAAAATATATAAAACCTTATAAAATTATATAAAACTATATGAAACTATATAAAACTATATAAAACTATATAAAACTATATAAAATTATATGAAACTATATAAAACTATATAAAGCTATATAAAACAATATAAAACTATATAAAACTATATAAAACTATATAAAACTATATGGAACTATATAAAACTATATAAAACTATGTAAAACTATATGAAACTATATGAAACTATATGAAATTATATAAAACTATATAAAACTTTATGAAACTATATAAAACTATATAAATCTAATAAAACAAATAAAACTATATAAAACTATATAGAACTATTTTAAACTATTTAAAGCTGTATTAAAACTATATGAAACTATATAAAACTATGTGAAACTATATAAAACTATATAAAACTGTATAAAACTATATGAAACTATATGAAGCTATATAAAACTATATAAAACTTTATGAAACTATATAAAACTATATAAATCTAAGAAAACAAATAAAACTATATAAAACTATATAAAATTATATGAAACTATATAAAACTATATAAAACTATATGAAACTATATAAAACTAATAAAACAATATAAAGCTATATAAAACCAAATGAAACTATATAATACTATATAAAACTATATAAAACTATATAATACTAAATGAAACTATATAATACTATATAAAACTATATGAAACTATATAAAACTATATAAATCTAATAAAACAAATAAAACTATATAAAACTATATAGAACTATATTAAACTATTTAAAACTGTATTAAAAATATATAAAACCATATAAAACTATATAAAACTATAGGAAACTATATAAAACTAATAAAACTATATAAAACTATATAAAACTATATAAAACTATATGAAACTATATAAAACTATATAAAACTATATAAAACTATATAGAACTATATAAAACTATATAATACTATATAAAACTATATGAAACTATATAAAACTATATAAAACTATAGGAAACTATATAAAACTAATAAAACTATATAAAACTATATAAAACTATATAAAACTATATGAAACTATATAAAACTATATAAAACTATATAAAACTATATAGAACTATATAAAACTATATAATACTATATAAAACTATATGAAACTATATAAAACTATATAAAACTATATAAAACTATGTAAAACTATATAAAACTATATAATACTATATAAAACAATATGAATCTATATAAAACTATATAAAACTATATAAAACTATATAAAATTATATGAAACTATAGAAAACTATATAAAACTATATAAAACAATATGAAACAATATAAAACTAATAAATCAATATAAAACTATATAAAAATAAATGAAACTATATAATACTATATAAAACTATATGAAACTATATAAAACTATATAAAACTACATAAAACTATATAAAACTATATAAAACTATATGAAACAATATAAAACTATATAAAACTATATGAAACTATATAAAACTAATAAAACAATATAAAACTATATAAAACTAATAAAACTATATGAAACTATATAAAACTATATAAAACTATATAAAACTAATAAAATTATATAAAACTATATAAAACTATATGAAACTATATAAAACTATATAAAACTAATAAATCTAATAAAACTAATAAAACTATATAAAACTATATGAAACTATATAAAACTACATAAAAATATATAAAACTATGTAAAACTATATAAAACTATATGAAACTATATAAAACTATGTAAAACTATATAAAACTATATAAAACTATATGAAACTATATAAAACTATATTAAACTATATAAAACTATATAAAACAAATAAAACTATATAAAACTATATAATACTATCTAAAACTATATAAAACTATATAAAACTATATAAAACTATATAAAACTATATAAATCTATATAAAACTATATAAAACTATATGAAGCTATATAAAACTAATAAAACCATATAAAACTATATAAAACTGTATAAAACTATATAAAACTATATAAAACTATATAAAACTACATGAAACTATATATAACTATATAGAACTATATAAAACAACATAAAACTATATGAAACTATATAAAACTAATAAATCAATATAAAACTATATAAAACTAAATGAAACTATATAATACTATATAAAACTATATGAAACTATGTAAAACTATATAAATTTATATAAAACTATATGAAACTATATAAAACTAATAAAACAATATAAAACTATATAAAACTAAATGAAACTATATAATACTATATAAAACTAATAAAACTAATAAAACTATATAAAACTATATGAAACTATATAAAACTATATAAAACTATATAAAACTATATAAAACTATATAAAACTATATAAAACAATATAAAACTATATAAAACTATATGAAACTATATAAAACTAATAAAACAATATAAATCTATATAAAACTAAATGAAACTATATAATACTATATAAAACTAATAAAACTAATAAAACTATATAAAACTATATAGAACTATATTAAACTATTTAAAACTGTATTAAAACTATATAAAACTATATAAAACTATATAAAACTATATGAAACTATATAAAACTATATAAAACTATATAAAACTATATAAAACTATATAAAACTATATAAAACTATGTGAAACCATATAAAACTATATAAAACTATATAAAACTATATAAAATTATATGAAACTATAGAAAACTATATAAAACTATATAAAACAATATGAAACAATATAAAACTAATAAAACAATATCAAACTATATAAAACTAAATGAAACTATATAATACTATATAAAACTATATAAAACTAAATGAAACTATATAATACTATATAAAACTATGTGAAACCATATAAAACTATATAAAACTATATAAAACTATATAAAATTATATGAAACTATAGAAAACTATATAAAACTATATAAAACAATATGAAACAATATAAAACTAATAAAACAATATCAATCTATATAAAACTAAATGAAACTATATAATACTATATAAAGCTATATAAAACTATATAAAACTAAATGAAACTATATAATACTATATAAAACTATATGAAACTATATAAAACTATATAAAACTGTATAAAACTATATAAAACTATATTAAACTATATAAAACTATATAATACTACATAAAACAATATGAAACTATATAAAACTATATAAAACTATATGAAACTATATGAAACTGTATAAAACTAATAAAACAATATAAAACTATATAAAACTAAATGAAACTATATAATACTATATAAAACTATATTAAACTATATAAAACTAATAAGACTATATAAAACTATATAAAACTATATGAAACTATATAAAACTATATAAAACTGTATAAAACTATATAAAACTAATAACACTATATAAAACTATATAGAACTATATTAAACTATTTAAAACTGTATTAAAGCTATATAAAACTATATAAAACTATATGAAACTATATAAAACTATATAAAACTAATCAAACTATATAAAACTATATAAAACTATATAATACTAAATGAAACTATATAATACTATATAAAACTATATGAAACTATATAAAACTATATAAAACTATATGAAACTATATAAAACTAATAAAACAATATAAAACTATATAAAACCAAATGAAACTATATAATACTATATAAATCTATATAAAACTATATAATACTAAATGAAACTATATAATACTATATAAAACTATATGAAACTATATAAAACTATATAAATCTAATAAAACAAATAAAACTATATAAAACTATATAGAACTATATTAAACTATTTAAAACTGTATTAAAAATATATAAAACCTTATAAAATTATATAAAACTATATGAAACTATATAAAACTATATAAAACTATATAAAACTATATAAAATTATATGAAACTATATAAAACTATATAAAGCTATATAAAACAATATAAAACTATATAAAACTATATAAAACTATATAAAACTATATGGAACTATATAAAACTATATAAAACTATGTAAAACTATATGAAACTATATGAAACTATATGAAATTATATAAAACTATATAAAACTTTATGAAACTATATAAAACTATATAAATCTAATAAAACAAATAAAACTATATAAAACTATATAGAACTATTTTAAACTATTTAAAGCTGTATTAAAACTATATGAAACTATATAAAACTATGTGAAACTATATAAAACTATATAAAACTGTATAAAACTATATGAAACTATATGAAGCTATATAAAACTATATAAAACTTTATGAAACTATATAAAACTATATAAATCTAAGAAAACAAATAAAACTATATAAAACTATATAAAATTATATGAAACTATATAAAACTATATAAAACTATATGAAACTATATAAAACTAATAAAACAATATAAAACTATATAAAACCAAATGAAACTATATAATACTATATAAAACTATATAAAACTATATAATACTAAATGAAACTATATAATACTATATAAAACTATATGAAACTATATAAAACTATATAAATCTAATAAAACAAATAAAACTATATAAAACTATATAGAACTATATTAAACTATTTAAAACTGTATTAAAAATATATAAAACCATATAAAACTATATAAAACTATAGGAAACTATATAAAACTAATAAAACTATATAAAACTATATAAAACTATATAAAACTATATGAAACTATATAAAACTATATAAAACTATATAAAACTATATAATACTATATAAAACAATATGAATCTATATAAAACTAATAAAACTATATAAAACTATACAAAACTATATAAAACTATATAAAACTATATAAAACTATATAAAACTATATAAAAATATATAAAACTAATATAACAATATAAAACTATATAAAACTATATAAAACTATATAAAACTAAATAAAACTATATAAAACTATATGAAACTATATAAAACTATATAAAACTATATAAAACTATATAAAACTATATAAAACTATATGAAACAATATAAAACTATATAAAACTATATGAAACTATATAAAACTAATAAAACAATATAAATCTATATAAAACTAAATGAAACTATATAATACTATATAAAACTAATAAAACTAATAAAACTATATAAAACTATATAGAACTATATTAAACTATATAAAACTATATAATACTATATAATACTATATAAAACTAAATGAAACTATATAAAACTATATAAAACTACTAAAACTAATAAAACTATATAAAACAATATAGAACTATATTAAACTATTTAAAACTGTATTAAAACTATATAAAACTATATAAAACTATATAAAACTATATGAAACTATATAAAACTATATAAAACTATATAAAACTATATAAAACTATATAAAACTATATAAAACTATGTGAAACCATATAAAACTATATAAAACTATATAAAACCAAATGAAACTATATAATACTATATAAAATTATATAAAACTATATAAAACTATATGAAACTATATAAAACTATATAAAACTATATAAAACTATATGAAACAATATAAAACTATATAAAACTATATGAAACTATATAAAACTAATAAAACAATATAAATCTATATAAAACTAAATGAAACTATATAATACTATATAAAACTAATAAAACTAATAAAACTATATAAAACTATATAGAACTATATTAAACTATTTAAAACTGTATTAAAACTATATAAAACTATATAAAACTATATAAAACTATATGAAACTATATAAAACTATATAAAACTATATAAAACTATATAAAACTATATAAAACTATATAAAACTATGTGAAACCATATAAAACTATATAAAACTATATAAAACTATATAAAATTATATGAAACTATAGAAAACTATATAAAACTATATAAAACAATATGAAACAATATAAAACTAATAAAACAATATCAAACTATATAAAACTAAATGAAACTATATAATACTATATAAAACTATATAAAACTAAATGAAACTATATAATACTATATAAAACTATGTGAAACCATATAAAACTATATAAAACTATATAAAACTATATAAAATTATATGAAACTATAGAAAACTATATAAAACTATATAAAACAATATGAAACAATATAAAACTAATAAAACAATATCAATCTATATAAAACTAAATGAAACTATATAATACTATATAAAGCTATATAAAACTATATAAAACTAAATGAAACTATATAATACTATATAAAACTATATGAAACTATATAAAACTATATAAAACTGTATAAAACTATATAAAACTATATTAAACTATATAAAACTATATAATACTACATAAAACAATATGAAACTATATAAAACTATATAAAACTATATGAAACTATATGAAACTGTATAAAACTAATAAAACAATATAAAACTATATAAAACTAAATGAAACTATATAATACTATATAAAACTATATTAAACTATATAAAACTAATAAGACTATATAAAACTATATAAAACTATATGAAACTATATAAAACTATATAAAACTGTATAAAACTATATAAAACTAATAACACTATATAAAACTATATAGAACTATATTAAACTATTTAAAACTGTATTAAAGCTATATAAAACTATATAAAACTATATGAAACTATATAAAACTATATAAAACTAATCAAACTATATAAAACTATATAAAACTATATAATACTAAATGAAACTATATAATACTATATAAAACTATATGAAACTATATAAAACTATATAAAACTATATGAAACTATATAAAACTAATAAAACAATATAAAACTATATAAAACCAAATGAAACTATATAATACTATATAAATCTATATAAAACTATATAATACTAAATGAAACTATATAATACTATATAAAACTATATGAAACTATATAAAACTATATAAATCTAATAAAACAAATAAAACTATATAAAACTATATAGAACTATATTAAACTATTTAAAACTGTATTAAAAATATATAAAACCTTATAAAATTATATAAAACTATATGAAACTATATAAAACTATATAAAACTATATAAAACTATATAAAATTATATGAAACTATATAAAACTATATAAAGCTATATAAAACAATATAAAACTATATAAAACTATATAAAACTATATAAAACTATATGGAACTATATAAAACTATATAAAACTATGTAAAACTATATGAAACTATATGAAACTATATGAAATTATATAAAACTATATAAAACTTTATGAAACTATATAAAACTATATAAATCTAATAAAACAAATAAAACTATATAAAACTATATAGAACTATTTTAAACTATTTAAAGCTGTATTAAAACTATATGAAACTATATAAAACTATGTGAAACTATATAAAACTATATAAAACTGTATAAAACTATATGAAACTATATGAAGCTATATAAAACTATATAAAACTTTATGAAACTATATAAAACTATATAAATCTAAGAAAACAAATAAAACTATATAAAACTATATAAAATTATATGAAACTATATAAAACTATATAAAACTATATGAAACTATATAAAACTAATAAAACAATATAAAACTATATAAAACCAAATGAAACTATATAATACTATATAAAACTATATAAAACTATATAATACTAAATGAAACTATATAATACTATATAAAAAACTATATGGAACTATATAAAACTATATAAAACTATATAAAACTATATAAAACTATATAAAACTAATAAAATTATATAAAACTATATAAAACTATATGAAACTATATAAAACTATATAAAACTAATAAATCTAATAAAACTAATAAAACTATATAAAACTATATAGAACTATATAAAACTATATAAAGCTATATAAAACTATATAAAACTATATAAAACTATATAAAACTATATAATACTATATAAAACAATATGAATCTATATAAAACTAATAAAACTATATAAAACTATACAAAACTATATAAAACTATATAAAACTATATAAAACTATATAAAACTATATAAAAATATATAAAACTAATAAAACAATATAAAACTATATAAAACTATATAAAACTATATAAAACTAAATAAAACTATATAAAACTATATGAAACTATATAAAACTATATAAAACTATATAAAACTATATAAAACTATATAAAACTATATGAAACAATATAAAACTATATAAAACTATATGAAACTATATAAAACTAATAAAACAATATAAATCTATATAAAACTAAATGAAACTATATAATACTATATAAAACTAATAAAACTAATAAAACTATATAAAACTATATAGAACTATATTAAACTATATAAAACTATATAATACTATATAATACTATATAAAACTAAATGAAACTATATAAAACTATATAAAACTACTAAAACTAATAAAACTATATAAAACAATATAGAACTATATTAAACTATTTAAAACTGTATTAAAACTATATAAAACTATATAAAACTATATAAAACTATATGAAACTATATAAAACTATATAAAACTATATAAAACTATATAAAACTATATAAAACTATATAAAACTATGTGAAACCATATAAAACTATATAAAACTATATAAAACCAAATGAAACTATATAATACTATATAAAATTATATAAAACTATATAAAACTATATGAAACTATATAAAACTATATAAAACTATATAAAACTATATGAAACAATATAAAACTATATAAAACTATATGAAACTATATAAAACTAATAAAACAATATAAATCTATATAAAACTAAATGAAACTATATAATACTATATAAAACTAATAAAACTAATAAAACTATATAAAACTATATAGAACTATATTAAACTATATAAAACTATATAATACTATATAATACTATATAAAACTAAATGAAACTATATAAAACTATATAAAACTACTAAAACTAATAAAACTATATAAAACAATATAGAACTATATTAAACTATTTAAAACTGTATTAAAACTATATAAAACTATATAAAACTATATAAAACTATATGAAACTATATAAAACTATATAAAACTATATAAAACTATATAAAACTATATAAAACTATATAAAACTATGTGAAACCATATAAAACTATATAAAACTATATAAAACCAAATGAAACTATATAATACTATATAAAATTATATAAAACTATATAAAACTATATGAAACTATATAATAGTATATAAAACTATATAAAACTATATAAAACTAAATGAAACTATATAAAACTAATAAAACTATATAAAACTATATGAAACTATATAAAACTATATAAAACTAATAAAACTATATAAAACTATATAAAACTATATAAAACTATATAAAACTATATAAAACTATATAATATTATATAAACAAAATGAAACTATATAAAACTAGTAAAACTACATGAAACTATATGAAACTATATAAAACTAATAAAACTATATAAAACTATATAAAACAATATAAAACTATATAAAACTATATAAAACTATATAATATTATATAAACCAATATGAAACTATATAAAACTAATAAAACTACATGAAACTATATGAAACTATATAAAACTATATAAAACTATATAAAACTGTATAAAACTATATCAAACTATATAAAACTAATAAAACTATATAAAACTATATTAAACTATATAAAACTATATAATACTATATAAAATTATATGAAACTATATAAAACTATATAAAACTATATGAAACTATATAAAACTAATAAAACAATATAAAACTATATAAAACTAAATGACACTATATAATACTATATAAAACTATATAAAACTATATAAAACTAAGTGAAACTATATAATACTATATAAAACTATATAAAACTAAATGAAACTATATAAAACTATATAAAACTATATGAAACTATATAAAACTAATAAAACAATATAAAACTATATAAAACTAAATGACACTATATAATACTTTATAAAACTATATAAAACTATATAAAACTAAATGAATCTATATAATACTATATAAAACTATATGAAACTATATAATAATATATAAAACTATATAAAACTATATAAAACTATATGAAACTATATAAAACTAATAAAACAATATAAAACTGTATAAAACTATATAAAACTATGTAAAACTATATAAAACTATATAAAACTAATAAAACTATATAAAACTATATATAACTAATAAAACAATATAAAACTATATAAAACTAAATGACACTATATAATACTATATAAAACTATATAAAACTATATAAAACTAAGTGAAACTATATAATACTATATAAAACTATATAAAACTAAATGAAACTATATAATACTATATAAAACTATATGAAACTATATAAAACTATATAATACTTTATAAAACTAATAAAACTATATAAAAGTATATAAAACTATATAAAACTACACAAAATAATAAAGAACTGTATAAAACTATTTAAAACTATATAAAATTATATAAAACTATATAAAACTATACAAAATTATAAAGAACTATATAAAACTATATAAAACTGTATAAAACTATATAAAACTAATAAAACTGAATAAAACTATATAGGACTATATTAAACTATTCAAAACTGTATTAAAGCTATATAAAACTATATAAAACTATATAAAACTATATAAAACTATATAAAACTATATGAAACCATATAAAACTAATAAAACAATATAAAACTATATAAAACTAAATGAAACTATATAATACTATATAAGACTATATAAAACTATATAAAACTAAATGAAACTATATAGTACTATATAAAACTATATGAAACTATATAAAGCTATATAAAACTATATAAAACTATATTAAACTATATAAAACTATATGAAACTATATAAAACTAATAAAACAATATAAAATTATATGAAACTATGTAAAAATATATAAAACTATATAAAACTATATGGAACTATATAAAACTATATAAAACTATATAAAACTATATAAAACTATATAAAACTATATAAAACTAATAAAATTATATAAAACTATATAAAACTATATGAAACTATATAAAACTATATAAAACTAATAAATCTAATAAAACTAATAAAACTATATAAAACTATATAGAACTATATAAAACTATATAAAGCTATATAAAACTATATAAAACTATATAAAACTATATAAAACTATATAATACTATATAAAACAATATGAATCTATATAAAACTAATAAAACTATATAAAACTATACAAAACTATATAAAACTATATAAAACTATATAAAACTATATAAAACTATATAAAAATATATAAAACTAATAAAACAATATAAAACTATATAAAACTATATAAAACTATATAAAACTAAATAAAACTATATAAAACTATATGAAACTATATAAAACTAATAAAACAATATAAAACTATATAAAACTATATGAAACTATATAAAACTAATAAAACAATATAAAACTATATAAAACTAATAAAACTATATGAAACTATATAAAACGATATAAAACTATATAAAACTATATATTACTATATAAAACTATATGAAACTATATAAAACTATATAAAACTATATAAAACTATATAAAACTATATAAAACTATATGAAACTATATAAAACTAATAAAACAATATCAAACTATATAAAACTATATGAAACTATATAAAACTAATAAAACAATATAAAACTATATAAAACCAAATGAAACTATATAATACTATATAAAACTATATAAAACTATATAATACTAAATGAAACTATATAATGCTATATAAAACTATATGAAACTACATAAAACTATATAAATCTAATAAAACAAATAAAACTATATAAAACTTTATAGAACTATATGAAACTATATAAAACTATATAAAACTATATAAAACTATATAAAACTATATAAAACTATATAAAACTATATGAAACTATATAAAACTATATAAAACTATATAAAACTATATAAAACTATATAAAATTATATGAAACTATAGAAAACTATATAAAACTATATAAAACAATATGAAACAATATAAAACTAATAAAACAATATAAAACTATATAAAAATAAATGAAACTATATAATACTATATAAAACTATATGAAACTATATAAAACTATATAAAACTACATAAAACTATATAAAACTATATAAAACTATATGAAACAATATAAAACTATATAAAACTATATGAAACTATATAAAACTAATAAAACAATATAAAACTATATAAAACTAATAAAACTATATGAAACTATATAAAACGATATAAAACTATATAAAACTATATAGAACTATATAAAACTATATAAAGCTATATAAAACTATATAAAACTATATAAAACTATATAAAACTATATAATACTATATAAAACAATATGAATCTATATAAAACTAATAAAACTATATAAAACTATACAAAACTATATAAAACTATATAAAACTATATAAAACTATATAAAACTATATAAAAATATATAAAACTAATAAAACAATATAAAACTATATAAAACTATATAAAACTATATAAAACTATATAAAACTAAATAAAACTATATAAAACTATATGAAGCTATATAAAACTAATAAAACCATATAAAACTATATAAAACTATATAAAACTATATAAAACTATATAAAACTATATAAAAGTAATAAAATTATATAAAACTATATAAAACTATATGAAACTATATAAAACTATATAAAACTAATAAATCTAATAAAACTAATAAAACTATATAAAACTATATAGAACTATATAAAACTATATAAAGCTATATAAAACTATATAAAACTATATAAAACTATATAATACTATATAAAACTATATGAATCTATATAAAACTAATAAAACTATATAAAACTATACAAAACTATATAAAACTATATGAAGCTATATAAAACTAATAAAACCATATAAAACTATATAAAACTATATAAAACTATATAAAACTAATAAAACTATATAAAACTATATAACACTATATAGAACTACATTAAAATATTTAAAACTGTATTAAAACTATATAAAACTATATAAAACTATATAAAACCAAATGAAACTATATAATACTATATAAAACTATATAAAACTATATGAAACTATATAAAACTATATAAAACTATATAAAACTATATAGAACTATATAAAACTATATAATACTATATAAAACTATATAAAACTATATAAAACTATATAAAACTATATAAAACTATATAAAACTATATAAAACTATATAAAACTATATAAAACTATATAATATTATATAAACCAATATGAAACTATATAAAACTAATAAAACTACATGAAACTATATGAAACTATATAAAACTAATAAAACTATATAAAACTATATAAAACTATATAAAACTATATAAAACTATATAAAACTATATAATATTATATAAACCAATATGAAACTATATAAAACTATATAAAACTATATAAAACTAAATGAAACTATATAATACTATATAAAACTAATAAAACTAATAAAACTATATAAAACTATATAGTACTATATTAAACTATTTAAAACTGTATTAAATCTATATAATACTATATAAAACTATATAAATCTATATGAAACTATATGAATCTATATAAAAGTATATAAAACTATATAAATCTATATGAAACTATATGAATCTATATAAAACTATATAAAACTATATGAAACTGTATAAAACTATATAAATCTAATAAAACAAATAAAACTATATAAAACTATATAGAACTATATTAAACTATTTAAAACTGTATTAAAAATATATAAAACTATATGAAACTATATAAAACTATATGAAACTATATAAAAATGTATAAAACTATATAAAACTATATGAAACTATATAAAACTATATAAATCTAATAAAACAAATAAATCTATATAAAGCTATATAGAACTATATTAAAATATTTAAAACTGTATTAAAACTATATAAAACTATATAAAACTATATAAAACTAAATGAAACTATATAATACTATATAAAACTATATAAAACTATATAACACTAAATGAAACTATGTAATACTATATAAAACTATATGAAACTATATAAAACTATATAAAACTATATAAAACTATATGAAACTATATAAAACTATATAAAACTATATAATACTATATAAAACTATATGAAACTATATAAAACTATATAAAACTAAATGAAACTATATAATACTATATAAAACTATATGAAACTATATAATAATATATAAAACTATATAAAACTAAATGAAACTATATAATACTATATAAAACTATATAAAACTATATAAAACTAATTGAAAATATATAATACTATATAAAACAATATAAAACTAATAAAACAATATAAAACTATATAAAACTACATGAAACTATATGAAACAATATAAAACTATATAAAACTATATGAAACTATATAAAACTAATAAAACAATATAAAACTATATAAAACTAATAAAACTATATGAAACTATATAAAACGATATAAAACTATATAAAACTATATAAAACTATATGAAACTATATAAAACTAATAAAACAATATAAAACTATATAAAACCAAATGAAACTATATAAAACTATATAAAACTATATAAAACTATATAAAACTATATGAAACTATATGAAACTATATAAAACTAATAAAACTATATAAAACTATATGAAACTGTATGAAACTATATAAAACTATATAAAACTAATAAAACTATATAAAACTATATAAAACTAATAAAACTATAAAAAAATATATAAAACTATATAAAACTATATAAAACTATATGAAACTATATAATACTATATAAAACTATATAAAACTAATAAAACTATATAAAACTATATAAAACTATATAAAACTATATAAAACTATATGAAACTATATAAAACTAATAAAACTATATAAAACTATATTAAACTATATAACACTATATAGAACTATATTAAAATATTTAAAACTGTATTAAAACTATATAAAACTATATAAAACTATATAAAACTATATAAAACTATATGAAACTATATAAAACTAATAAAACTATATAAAACTATATGAAACTATATAAAACTATATAAAACTAATAAAACTATATAAAACTATATAAAACTATATAAAACTATATAAAACTATATAAAACTATATAAAACTATATAATATTATATAAACAAATATGAAACTATATAAAACTAATAAAACTACATGAAACTATATGAAACTATATAAAACTAATAAAACTATATAAAACTATATAAAACTATATAAAACTATATAAAACTATATAAAACTAAATGAAACTATATAATACTATATAAAACTATATAAAACTCTATAAAACCATATAAAACTATATAAAACGATATGAAACAATATAAAACTAATAAAACAATATAAAATTATATAAAACTAAATGAATCTATATAATACTATATAAAACTATATGATACTATATAAAACTATATAAAACTAATAAAACTAATAAAACAATATAAAACTATATAAAACTAAATGAAACTATATAATACTATATAAAACTAATAAAGCTAATAAAACTATATAAAACTATATAGAACTATATTAAACTATTTAAAACTGTATTAAATCTATATAAAACTATATAAAACTATATAATACTATATAAAACAATATGAATCTATATAAAACTATATAAAACTATATAAAATTATATGAAACTATAGAAAACTATATAAAACTATATAAAACGATATGAAACAATATAAAACTAATAAAACAATATAAAACTATATAAAACTAAATGAAACTATATAATACTATATAAAACTATATGAAACTATATAAAACTATATAAAACTATATAAAACTATATAAAACTATATAATACTATATAAAACTAATAAAACTATATAAAAGTATATAAAACTATATAAAACTGTACAAAATTATAAAGAACTATATAAAACTATTTAAAACTATATAAAACTATATAAAACTGTATAAAACTATATAAAACTAATAAAACTATATAGAACTATATAAAACTAAATGAAACTATATAATACTATATAAAACTAATAAAACTAATAAAACTAATAAAACTAATAAAACTATATAAAACTATATAGAACTATATAAAACTATATAAAACTATATAAAACTATATAATACTATATAAAACAATATGAATCTATATAAAACTAATAAAACTATATAAAACTATACAAAACTATATAAAACTATATAAAACTATATAAAACTATATAAAACTATATAAAAATATATAAAACTAATAAAACAATATAAAACTATATAAAACTATATAAAACTATATAAAATTAAATAAAACTATATTAAACTATATGAAGCTATATAAAACTAATAAAACCATATAAAACTATATAAAACTATATAAAACTATATAAAACTATATAAAACTATATAAAACTATATAAAACTATATGAAACTATATAAAACTAATAAAACAATATAAAACTATATAAAACTAAATGAAACTGTATAAAACTATATAAAACTAATAAAACTATACAAAACTATATAGAACTATATTAAACTATTTTAAACTGTATAAAAACTATATAACACTATATAGAACTATATTAAACTATTTAAAACTGTATTAAAACTATATAAAACTATATAAAACTATATGAAACTATATAAAACTAATAAAACTATATAAAACTATACAAAATTATAAAGAACTATATAAAACTATTTAAAACTATATAAAATTATATAATACTATATAAAACTAATAAAACTATATAAAAGTATATAAAACTATATAAAACTATACAAAATTATAAAGAACTATATAAAACTATTTAAAACTATATAAAATTATATAAAACTATATAAAACTATACAAAATTATAAAGAACTATATAAAACTATACAAAATTATAAAGAACTATATAAAACTATATAAAACTGTATAAAACTATATGAAGCAATATAAAACTAATAAAACTATATAAAACTATATAAAACTATATAAAACTAATCAAACTATATAAAACTATATAAAACTATATAATACTATATAAAACTATATAATACCATATAAAACTATATTAAACTATATAAAACTAATAAGACTATATAAAACTATATAAAACTATATAAAACTATATAAAACTAAATGGAACTATATAATACTATATAAAACTATATGAAACTATATAAAACTATATAAAACTATATGAAACTATATAAAACTATATAATATTATATAAACCAATATGAAACTATATAAAACTAATAAAACTACATGAAACTATATAAAACTATATAAAACTATATAAAACTATATAAAACTGTATAAAACTATATAAAACTATATAATATTATATAAACCAATATGAAACTATATAAAACTAATAAAACAATATAAAACTATGTAAAACCAAATGATACTATATAAAACTATATGAAACTATATAAAACTATATTAAGCTATATAAAACTATATAAAACAAATAAAACTGTATAAAACTATATAAAACTATATAAAACTGTATAAAACTATATAAAACTATATAAAACTATATAAAACTAATAAAACTATAAAAAACTATATAAAACTATATAAAACTATATAAAACTATATAAAACTATATGAATCTATATAAAACTATATAAAACCAATAAAACTATATAAAACTATATAAAACTATACAAAACTATATAAATCTATATAAAACTATATAATACTATATAAAACAATATGAATCTATATAAAACTAATAAAACTATATAACACTATACAAAACTATATAAAACTATATAAAACTATATAAAACTATATAAAACTATATAAAACTATATAAAACTATATGAAACTATATAAAACTAATAAAACAATATAAAACTATATAAAACTAAATGAAACTATATAATACTATATAAAACTATATAAAACAATATAAAACTAAATGAAACTATATAATACGATATAAAACTATAAGAAACTATATAAAACTATATTAAACTATATAAAACTATATAATACTATATAAAACTAATAAAACTATATAAAAGTATATAAAACTATATAAAACTATACAAAATTATAAAGAACTATATAAAACTATTTAAAACTATATAAAATTATATAAGACTATATAAAACTATACAAAATTATAAAGAACTATATAAAACTATATAAAACTGTATAAAACTATATAAAACTAATAAAACAATATAAAACTATATAATACCAAATGAAACTATATAATACTATATAAAACTATATAAAACTATATAAAACTAAATGAAACTATATAAAACTATATAAAACTATATGATAATATATAAAACTATATAAAACTATATGAAACTATATAAAACTATATCAAACTAATAAAATTATATAAAACTATATAATAACATATAAAACTATATAAAACTATATAAAACTATATAATATTATATAAACCAATATGAAACTATATAAAACTATATAAAACTATATAAAACTATATAAAACTATATGAAACCATATAAAACTAGTAAAACTATATAAAATTATATGAAACTATAGAAAACGATATAAAACTAGATAAAACTATATAAAACTATATGAAACTATATAAAACTAATAAAACAATATAAAACTCTATAAAACCAAATGAAACTATATAAAACTATATGAAACTATATAAAACTATACTAAACTATATAAAAGTATATAAAACAAATGAAACAATATAAAACTATATAAAACTATATAAAACTATATGAAACTATATAAAACTAATAAAACAATATAAAACTCTATAAAACCAAATGAAACTATATAAAACTATATGAAACTATATAAAACTATACTAAACTATATAAAAGTATATAAAACAAATGAAACAATATAAAACTATATAAAACTATATAAAACTATATGAAACTATATAAAACTAATAAAACAATATAAAACTCTATAAAACCAAATGAAACTATATAAAACTATATGAAACTATATAAAACTATACTAAACTTTATAAAAGTATATAAAACAAATGAAACAATATAAAACTATATAAAACTATATAAAACTGTATAAAACTGTATAAAACTATATAAAACTATATAAAACTAATAAAACTATATAAAACTGTATGAAACTATATAAAACTATATAAAACTAATAAAACTATATAAAACTATATGAAACTATATAAAACTATATAATACTAATAAAACTATATAAAACTATATAAAACGATATGAAACTATATAAAACTATATAAAACTATATAAAACTATATAAAACTAAATAAAACTAAATGAAACTATATAATACTATATAAAACTATATAAAAGTATATAAAACTATATAAAACTATATGAAACTAACAAAACTATATAAAACTATATAAAACTAACAAATCCATATAAAAATATAAAACTATATAAAACTATATGAAACTATATAAAACTAGTAAAACTATATAAAATTATATGAAACTATAGAAAACGATATAAAACTATATAAAACTATATAATACTATATAAACATATATGAAACTATATAAAACTAAATGAAACTATATAATACTATATAAAACTATATGCAACTATATAAAACAATATAAAACTATATAAAACTATATAAAACTAATAAAACTATATGAAACTATATAGTACTAATAAAACTGTATAAAACTATTTAATACTATATGAAACTATATGAAACTATATAGAACTATATAAAACTATATAAAACTATATAAAACTAATAAAACTATATAAAACTATATAAAACTATATAGAACTATATAATACTATATAAAACAATATGAATCTATATAAAACTAATAAAACTATATACAACTATACAAAACTATATAAAACTATATAAAACTATATAAAACTATATAAAACTATATAAAACTAATAAAATTATATAAAACTATATAAAACTATATGACACTATATAAAACTATATAAAACTAATAAAACTAATAAAACTATATAAAACTATATAGAACTATATTAAAATATTTAAAACTGTATAAAACTATATAAAACTATATGAAACTATATAAAACTATATAAAACTATGTAAAACTATATAAAACTATATGAAACTATATAAAACTATGTAAAACTATATAAAACTATATAAAACTATATGAAACTATATAAAACTATATTAAACTATATAAAACTATATAAAACAAATAAAACTATATAAAACTATATAAAACTATATAATACTATATAAAACTATATAAAACTATATAAAACGATATAAAACTAATAAAACTATATAAAATTATATAAAACTATATAAAACTATATAAAACTAAATGAAGCTATATAATACTATATAAAACTATATGAAACTATATAAAACTATATAAAACTATATAAAACTATATAAAACTATATAAAACAATATAAAAGTATATAAAACTAATAAAACTATATAAAACTATATAAAACTATATGAAACTATATAAAACTATATAAAACTATATAAAACAATATGAAACTATATAAAACTAATAAAACAATATAAAACTATATAAAACTAAATGAAACTATATAATACTATATAAAACTATATAAAACTATATAAAACTAAATGAAACTATATAATACTATATAAAACTATATGAAACTATATAAAACTATATAAAACTATATAAAACTATATAAAACTACATTAAACTATATAAAACTATATAAAACTATATATAACTATATATAACTATATAAAACTATATGAAACTATATAAAACGATATAAAACTATATAAAACTATATGAAACTATATAAAACTATGTAAAACTAATAAAACTATATGAAACTATATAAAACGATATAAAACTATATAAAACTATATAAAACTATATGAAACTATATAAAACTAATAAAACAATATAAAACTATATAAAACCAAATGAAACTATATAATACTATATAAAACTATATAAAACAATATAAAACTATATGAAACTATATAAAACTATATGAAACTATATAAAACTATATAAAATTATATGAAGCTATATGAAACTATATAAAACTATATGAAACTATATAAAACTATACAAAACTATATGACACTATATAAAACTATATAAAACTATATAATACTAATAAAACTATGTAAAACTATATAAAACTATATAATACTATATAGAACTATATTAAAATATTTAAAACTGTATCAAAACTATATAAAACTATATAAAACTCTATAAAACTATATAAATCTATATGAAACTATATAAAACTAATAAAACTATATAAAACTATATGAAACTATATAAAACTATATAAAACTATATAAAACTGTATAAAACTATATAAAACTAATAAAACTATATGAAACTATATAAAACGATGTAAAACTATATGAAGCTATATAAAACTATATGAAACTATATAAAACTAATAAAACAATATAAAACTATATAAAACCAAATGAAACTATATAATACTATATAAAACTATATAAAACTATATAAAACTATATGAAACTTTAAAAAACTATACAAAACTATATGAAACTATATAAAACTAATAAAACAATATAAAACTATATAAAACTATATAAAACTAAATGAAACTATATAATACTATATAAAACTATATGAAACTATATAAAACTATATAAAACTATATTAAACTATATAAAACTATATAAAACTATATAAAACTATATGAAACGATATGAAACTATATAACACTATATAAAACTATATAAAACTATATGAAACTATATGAGACTATATAAAAATATAAAAATATATAAAACTAAATGAAACTAAATAATACTATATAAAACTATATAAATCTATATAAAACTAAATGAAACTATATAATACTATATAAAACTATATGAAACAATATAAAGCTATATAAAACTATATAAAACTATATTAAACTATATAAAACTATATAATACTATATAACACTATATGAAACTATATAAAACTATATAAAACTATATAAAACTATATGAAACTATATAAAACTAATAAAATAATATAAAACTATATAAAACTAAATGAAACTATATAATACTATATAAAACTAATAAAACTAATAAAACTATATAAAACTATATAGTACTATATTAAACTATTTAAAACTGTATTAAATCTATATAAAACTATATAAAACTATGTAAAACTATATGAAACTATATGAAACTATATGAAACTATATAAAACTATATAAAACTTTATGAAACTATATAAAACTATATAAAACTATATAAAACAATATAAAACTATATAATACAATATAAAACAATATGAATCTATATAAAACTAATAAAACTATATAAAACTATACAAAACTATATAAAACTATATTAAACTATATAAAACTATATAAAACTATATAAAACTATATAAAACTATATGAAGCTATATAAAACTAATAAAACTATATAAAACTATATAAAACTATATAAAACTATATAAAATTATATGAAACTATATAAAACTATATAAAACTATATAAAACAATATGAAACAATATAAAACTAATAAAACAATATAAAACTATATAAAACTAAATGAAACTGTATAATACTATATAAAACTATATAAAACTATATAAAACTATATGAAACTATATGAAACTATATAAAACTATATAAAAATATATAAAACTAAATGAAACTAAATAATACTATATAAAACTATATAAATCTATATAAAACTAAATGAAACTATATAATACTATATAAAACTATATGAAACAATATAAAACTATATAAAACCAAATGAAACTATATAATACTATATAAAACTATATAAAACTATATAAAACTATATGAAACTTTAAAAAACTATACAAAACTATATGAAACTATATAAAACTAATAAAACAATATAAAACTATATAAAACTATATAAAACTAAATGAAACTATATAATACTATATAAAACTATATGAAACTATATAAAACTATATAAAACTATATTAAACTATATAAAACTATATAAAACTATATAAAACTATATGAAACGATATGAAACTATATAACACTATATAAAACTATATAAAACTATATGAAACTATATGAAACTATATAAAAATATAAAAATATATAAAACTAAATGAAACTAAATAATACTATATAAAACTATATAAATCTATATAAAACTAAATGAAACTATATAATACTATATAAAACTATATGAAACAATATAAAGCTATATAAAACTATATAAAACTATATTAAACTATATAAAACTATATAATACTATATAACACTATATGAAACTATATAAAACTATATAAAACTATATAAAACTGTATGAAACTATATAAAACTAATAAAATAATATAAAACTATATAAAACTAAATGAAACTATATAATACTATATAAAACTAATAAAACTAATAAAACTATATAAAACTATATAGTACTATATTAAACTATTTAAAACTGTATTAAATCTATATAAAACTATATAAAACTATGTAAAACTATATGAAACTATATGAAACTATATGAAACTATATAAAACTATATAAAACTTTATGAAACTATATAAAACTATATAAAACTATATAAAACAATATAAAACTATATAATACAATATAAAACAATATGAATCTATATAAAACTAATAAAACTATATAAAACTATACAAAACTATATAAAACTATATTAAACTATATAAAACTATATAAAACTATATAAAACTATATAAAACTATATGAAGCTATATAAAACTAATAAAACTATATAAAACTATATAAAACTATATAAAACTATATAAAATTATATGAAACTATATAAAACTATATAAAACTATATAAAACAATATGAAACAATATAAAACTAATAAAACAATATAAAACTATATAAAACTAAATGAAACTGTATAATACTATATAAAACTATAAAAACTATATAAAACTATATGAAACTATATGAAACTATATAAAACTATATAAAAATATATAAAACTAAATGAAACTAAATAATACTATATAAAACTATATAAATCTATATAAAACTAAATGAAACTATATAATACTATATAAAACTATATGAAACAATATAAAACTATATAAAACTATATAAAACTATATTAAACTATATAAAACTATATAATACTATATAAAACTATATGAAACTATATAAAACTATATAAAACTATATGAAACTATATAAAACTAATAAAATAATATAAAACTATATAAAACTAAATGAAACTATATAACACTATATAAAACTAATAAAACTAATAAAACTATATAAAACTATATAGTACTATAATAAAGTATTTAAAACTGTATTAAATCTATATAAAACTATATAAAACTATGTAAAACTATATGAAACTATATGAAACTATATGAAACTATATGAAACTATATAAAACTATATAAAACTTTATGAAACCATATAAAACTATATAAATCTAATAAAACAAATAAAACTATATAAAACTATATAGAACTATTTTAAACTCTTTAAAGCTGTACTAAAACTATATGAAACTATATAAAACTATATAAAACTATATGAAATTATATAAAACTATATAAAACTATATAAAACTATATAAAACTATATAAAACTATATAAAACTATATAAAACTACATGAAACAATATAAAACTAATAAAACAATATAAAAGTATATAAAACTAAATGAAACTATATAATAGTATATAAAACTATATAAAACTATATAAAACTAAATGAAACTGTATAATACTATATAAAACTAAATGAAACTGTATAATACTATATAAAACTATATGAAACTATATAAAACTATATAAAACTATATAAAACTATATTAAACTATATAAAACTATATAATACTATATAAAAGTATATGAAACTATATAAAACTATATAAAACTATATAAAACTATATAAATCTATATGAAACTATATAAAACTAATAAAACAATATAAAACGATATAAAACTAAATGAAACTATATAATACTATATAAAACTATATGAAACTATGTAAAACTAATAAGACAATATAAAACTATGTAAAACTAAATGAAACTATATAATACTATATAAACCTATATAAAACTATATAAAACTAAATGAAACTATATAAAACTATATAAAACTATATAAAACTATGTTAAACTATATAAAACTGATAAGACTATATAAAACTATATAAAACTATATAAAACTATATAAAACAATATAAAACTATATAATACAATATAAAACAATATGAACCTATATAAAACTAATAAAACTATATAAAACTATACAAAACTATATAAAACTATATAAAACTAATAAAACAACATAAAACTATATAAAACTATATAAAACTATATAAAACTGTATAAAACTATATGAAGCTATATAAAACTAATAAAACTATATAAAACTATATAAAATTATATAAAACTATATAAAACTATATAAAACTAATCAAACTATATAAAACTATATGAAACTATATAAAACTATATAAAACTATATAAAACAATATGAAACTATATAAAACTAATAAAACAATATAAAACTATATAAAACTAAATGAAACTATATAATACTATATAAAACTATATAAAACTATATAAAACTAAATGAAACTATATAATACTATATAAAACTATATGAAACTATATAAAACTATATAAAACTATATAAAACTATATAAAACTACATTAAACTATATAAAACTATATAAAACTATATATAACTATATATAACTATATAAAACTATATGAAACTATATAAAACGATATAAAACTATATAAAACTATATGAAACTATATAAAACTATGTAAAACTAATAAAACTATATGAAACTATATAAAACGATATAAAACTATATAAAACTATATAAAACTATATGAAACTATATAAAACTAATAAAACAATATAAAACTATATAAAACCAAATGAAACTATATAATACTATATAAAACTATATAAAACAATATAAAACTATATGAAACTATATAAAACTATATGAAACTATATAAAACTATATAAAATTATATGAAGCTATATGAAACTATATAAAACTATATGAAACTATATAAAACTATACAAAACTATATGACACTATATAAAACTATATAAAACTATATAATACTAATAAAACTATATAAAACTATATAAAACTATATAATACTATATAGAACTATATTAAAATATTTAAAACTGTATCAAAACTATATAAAACTATATAAAACTATATAAAACTATATAAATCTATATGAAACTATATAAAACTAATAAAACTATATAAAACTATATGAAACTATATAAAACTATATAAAACTATATAAAACTGTATAAAACTATATAAAACTAATAAAACAATATGAAACTATATAAAACGATGTAAAACTATATGAAGCTATATAAAACTATATGAAACTATATAAAACTAATAAAACAATATAAAACTATATAACACCAAATGAAACTATATAATACTATATAAAACTATATAAAACTATATAAAACTATATGAAACTTTAAAAAACTATACAAAACTATATGAAACTATATAAAACTAATAAAACAATATAAAACTATATAAAACTATATAAAACTAAATGAAACTATATAATACTATATAAAACTATATGAAACTATATAAAACTATATAAAACTATATTAAACTATATAAAACTATATAAAACTATATAAAACTATATGAAACGATATGAAACTATATAACACTATATAAAACTATATAAAACTATATGAAACTATATGAAACTATATAAAAATATAAAAATATATAAAACTAAATGAAACTAAATAATACTATATAAAACTATATAAATCTATATAAAACTAAATGAAACTATATAATACTATATAAAACTATATGAAACAATATAAAGCTATATAAAACTATATAAAACTATATTAAACTATATAAAACTATATAATACTATATAACACTATATGAAACTATATAAAACTATATAAAACTATATAAAACTATATGAAACTATATAAAACTAATAAAATAATATAAAACTATATAAAACTAAATGAAACTATATAATACTATATAAAACTAATAAAACTAATAAAACTATATAAAACTATATAGTACTATATTAAACTATTTAAAACTGTATTAAATCTATATAAAACTATATAAAACTATGTAAAACTATATGAAACTATATGAAACTATATGAAACTATATAAAACTATATAAAACTATATGAAGCTATATAAAACTATATAAAACTAATAAAACTATATAAAAGTATATAAAACTATATAAAACTGTATAAAGCTATATAAAACTATATAATACTATATAAAACAATATGAATCTGTATAAAACTATATAAAACTATATAAAACTATATAAAATTATATGAAACTATATAAAACTATATAAAACTATATAAAACAATATGAAACAATATAAAACTAATAAAACAATATAAAACTATATAAAACTAAATGAAACTGTATAATACTATATAAAACTATATAAAACTATATAAAACTATATGAAACTATATGAAACTATATAAAACTATATAAAAATATATAAAACTAAATGAAACTAAATAATACTATATAAAACTATATAAATCTATATAAAACTAAATGAAACTATATAATACTATATAAAACTATATGAAACAATATAAAACTATATAAAACTATATAAAACTATATTAAACTATATAAAACTATATAATACTATATAAAACTATATGAAACTATATAAAACTATATAAAACTATATGAAACTATATAAAACTAATAAAATAATATAAAACTATATAAAACTAAATGAAACTATATAACACTATATAAAACTAATAAAACTAATAAAACTATATAAAACTATATAGTACTATAATAAACTATTTAAAACTGTATTAAATCTATATAAAACTATATAAAACTATGTAAAACTATATGAAACTATATGAAACTATATGAAACTATATGAAACTATATAAAACTATATAAAACTTTATGAAACCATATAAAACTATATAAATCTAATAAAACAAATAAAACTATATAAAACTATATAGAACTATTTTAAACTCTTTAAAGCTGTACTAAAACTATATGAAACTATATAAAACTATATAAAACTATATGAAATTATATAAAACTATATAAAACTATATAAAACTATATAAAACTATATAAAACTATATAAAACTATATAAAACTACGTGAAACAATATAAAACTAATAAAACAATATAAAAGTATATAAAACTAAATGAAACTATATAATAGTATATAAAACTATATAAAACTATATAAAACTAAATGAAACTGTATAATACTATATAAAACTATATGAAACTATATAAAACTATATAAAACTATATAAAACTATATTAAACTATATAAAACTATATAATACTATATAAAAGTATATGAAACTATATAAAACTATATAAAACTATATAAAACTATATAAAACTATATGAAACTATATAAAACTAATAAAACAATATAAAAGTATATAAAACTAAATGAAACTATATAATAGTATATAAAACTATATAAAACTATATAAAACTAAATGAAACTATATAATACAATATAAAACAATATGAACCTATATAAAACTAATAAAACTATACAAAACTATATAAAACTATATAAAACTAATAAAGCAACATAAAACTATATAAAACTATATAAAACTATATAAAACTATATAAAACTATATGAAGCTATATAAAACTAATAAAACTATATAAAACAATATAAAATTATATAAAACTATATAAAACTATATAAAACTAATCAAACTATATAAAACTATATAAAACTATATAATACTATATAAAACTATATGAAAATATATTAAACTGTATAAAACTATATAAAACTATATAAAACTAAATGAAACTATATAAAACTATATAAAACTAACAAAACTATATAAAACTATATAAAACTATATAATACTATATAAAACTATATGAAGCTATATAAAACTATATAAACTAATAAAACTATATAAAAGTATATAAAACTATATAAAACTGTATAAAGCTATATAAAACTATATAATACTATATAAAACAATATGAATCTGTATAAAACTATATAAAACTATATAAAACTATATAAAATTATATGAAACTATATAAAACTATATAAAACTATATAAAACAATATGAAACAATATAAAACTAATAAAACAATATAAAACTATATAAAACTAAATGAAACTGTATAATACTATATAAAACTATATAAAACTATATAAAACTATATGAAACTATATGAAACTATATAAAACTATATAAAAATATATAAAACTAAATGAAACTAAATAATACTATATAAAACTATATAAATCTATATAAAACTAAATGAAACTATATAATACTATATAAAACTATATGAAACAATATAAAACTATATAAAACTATATAAAACTATATTAAACTATATAAAACTATATAATACTATATAAAACTATATGAAACTATATAAAACTATATAAAACTATATGAAACTATATAAAACTAATAAAATAATATAAAACTATATAAAACTAAATGAAACTATATAACACTATATAAAACTAATAAAACTAATAAAACTATATAAAACTATATAGTACTATAATAAACTATTTAAAACTGTATTAAATCTATATAAAACTATATAAAACTATGTAAAACTATATGAAACTATATGAAACTATATGAAACTATATGAAACTATATAAAACTATATAAAACTTTATGAAACCATATAAAACTATATAAATCTAATAAAACAAATAAAACTATATAAAACTATATAGAACTATTTTAAACTCTTTAAAGCTGTACTAAAACTATATGAAACTATATAAAACTATATAAAACTATATGAAATTATATAAAACTATATAAAACTATATAAAACTATATAAAACTATATAAAACTATATAAAACTATATAAAACTACATGAAACAATATAAAACTAATAAAACAATATAAAAGTATATAAAACTAAATGAAACTATATAATAGTATATAAAACTATATAAAACTATATAAAACTAAATGAAACTGTATAATACTATATAAAACTATATGAAATTATATAAAACTATATAAAACTATATAAAACTATATTAAACTATATAAAACTATATAATACTATATAAAAGTATATGAAACTATATAAAACTATATAAAACTATATAAAACTAGAAAAAACTATATGAAACTATATAAAACTAATAAAACAATATAAAAGTATATAAAACTAAATGAAACTATATAATAGTATATAAAACTATATAAAACTATATAAAACTAAATGAAACTATATAATACAATATAAAACAATATGAACCTATATAAAACTAATAAAACTATACAAAACTATATAAAACTATATAAAACTAATAAAGCAACATAAAACTATATAAAACTATATAAAACTATATAAAACTATATAAAACTATATGAAGCTATATAAAACTAATAAAACTATATAAAACTATATAAAATTATATAAAACTATATAAAACTATACAAAACTAATCAAACTATATAAAACTATATAAAACTATATAATACTATATAAAACTATATGAAAATATATTAAACTGTATAAAACTATATAAAACTATATAAAACTATATAAAACTAAATGAAACTATATAAAACTATATAAAACTAACAAAACTATATAAAACTATATAAAACTATATAATACTATATAAAACTATATGAAGCTATATAAAACTATATAAAACTATATAAAACTTTATGAAACTATATAAAACTATATAAATCTAATAAAACAAATAAAACTATATAAAACTATATAGAACGATTTTAAACTATTTAAAGCTGTATTAAATCTATATGAAACTATATAAAACTATATAAAACTATATGAAATTATATAAAACTATATAAAACTATATAAAACTATATAAAACTATATAAAACTATATTAAAATATATGAAACTATATAAAACTATATAAACCTACATGAAACAATATAAAACTAATAAGACAATATAAAACTATATAAAACTAAATGAAACTATATAATAGTATATAAAACTATATAAAACTATATAAAACTAAATGAAACTGTATAATACTATATAAAACTATATGAAACTATATAAAACTATATAAAACTATATAAAACTATATGAAACTATATAAAACTATATAAAACTAATAAAACTAATAAAACTATATGAAACTATATAAAACTATATAAAATTATGTGAAACTATATAAAACTATATAAAACTATATAAAACTATATAAAAGTATATGAAACTATATAAAACTATATGAAACTATATAAAACTATATAAAATTATGTGAAACTATATAAAACTATATAAAACTATATAAAACTATATAAAACTATATAAAACTATATAAAACTATATGAAACTATATAAAACTATATGAAACTATTTAAGTCTATATTAAACTATATAAAACTATATCATACTATACAAAACTATATGAAACTACATAAAACTAATAAAACAATATAAAACTATATAAAACTATATAAAACTAAATGAAACTATATAATACTATATAAAACTATATGAAACTATATAAAACTATATAAAACTATATAAAACTATATTAAACTATATAAAACTATATAAAACTATATAAAACTATATAAAATTATATGAAACTATATAAAACTATATAAAACTATATAAAACTATATTAAAATATATGAAACTATATAAAACTATATAAACCTACATGAAACAATATAAAACTAATAAGACAATATAAAACTATATAAAACTAAATGAAACTATATAATAGTATATAAAACTATATAAAACTATATAAAACTAAATGAAACTGTATAATAGTATATAAAACTATATGAAACTATATAAAACTATATAAAACTATATAAAACTATATGAAACTATATAAAACTATATAAAACTAATAAAACTAATAAAACTATATGAAACTATATAAAACTATATAAAATTATGTGAAACTATATAAAACTATATAAAACTATATAAAACTATATAAAAATATATGAAACTATATAAAACTATATGAAACTATATAAAACTATATAAAATTATGTGAAACTATATAAAACTATATAAAACTATATAAAACTATATAAAACTATATAAAACTATATAAAACTATATAAAACTATATGAAACTATATAAAACTATATGAAACTATTTAAGTCTATATTAAACTATATAAAAGTATATCATACTATACAAAACTATATGAAACTACATGAAACTAATAAAACAATATAAAACTATATAAAACTATATAAAACTATATAAAACAATATAAAACTATATAATACAATATAAAACAATATGAATCTATATAAAACTAATAAAACTATATAAAACTATACAAAACTATATAAAACTATATAAAACTATATTAAACTATATAAAACTATATAAAACTATATAAAACTATATAAAACTATATGAAGCTATATAAAACTAATAAAACTATATAAAACTATATAAAACTATATAAAACTATATAAAACTATATAAAACTATATAAAACTAATCAAACTATATAAAACTATATAAAACTATATAATACTATATAAAACTATATGAAAATATATTAAACTGTATAAAACTATATAAAACTATATAAAACTAAATGAAACTATATAAAACTATATAAAACTAACAAAACTATATAAAACTATATAAAACTATATAAAACTATATAAAACTATATAATACTATATGAAACTATATGAAAATATATTAAACTGTATAAAACTATATAAAACTATATAAAACTATATAAAACTAAATGAAACTATATAAAACTATATAAAACTAACAAAACTATATAAAACTATATAAAACTATATAAAACTAAATGAAACTATATAAAACTATATAAAACTAACAAAACTATATAAAACTATATAAAACTATATAAAACTATATAAAACTATATAATACTATATAAAACTATATGAAAATATATTAAACTGTATAAAACTATATAAAACTATATAAAACTATATAAAACTAAATGAAACTATATAAAACTATATAAAACTAACAAAACTATATAAAACTATATAAAACTATATAATACTATATAAAACTATATGAAGCTATATAAAACTATATAAAACTATATAAAACTTTATGAAACTATATAAAACTATATAAATCTAATAAAACAAATAAAACTATATAAAACTATATAGAACGATTTTAAACTATTTAAAGCTGTATTAAATCTATATGAAACTATATAAAACTATATAAAACTATATGAAATTATATAAAACTATATAAAACTATATAAAACTATATAAAACTATATAAAACTATATTAAAATATATGAAACTATATAAAACTATATAAACCTACATGAAACAATATAAAACTAATAAGACAATATAAAACTATATAAAACTAAATGAAACTATATAATAGTATATAAAACTATATAAAACTATATAAAACTAAATGAAACTGTATAATACTATATAAAACTATATGAAACTATATAAAACTATATAAAACTATATAAAACTATATGAAACTATATAAACTATATAAAACTAATAAAACTAATAAAACTATATGAAACTATATAAAACTATATAAAATTATGTGAAACTATATAAAACTATATAAAACTATATAAAACTATATAAAAATATATGAAACTATATAAAACTATATGAAACTATATAAAACTATATAAAATTATGTGAAACTATATAAAACTATATAAAACTATATAAAACTATATAAAACTATATAAAACTATATAAAACTATATAAAACTATATGAAACTATATAAAACTATATGAAACTATTTAAGTCTATATTAAACTATATAAAACTATATCATACTATACAAAACTATATGAAACTACATGAAACTAATAAAACAATATAAAACTATATAAAACTATATAAAACTAAATGAAACTATATAATACTATATAAAACTATATGAAACGATATGAAACTATATAACACTATATAAAACTATATAAAACTATATGAAACTATATGAAACTATATAAAAATATAAAAAAATATAAAACTAAATGAAACTAAATAATACTATATAAAACTATATAAATCTATATAAAACTAAATGAAACTATATAATACTATATAAAACTATATGAAACAATATAAAGCTATATAAAACTATATAAAACTATATTAAACTATATAAAACTATATAATACTATATAACACTATATGAAACTATATAAAACTATATAAAACTATATAAAACTATATGAAACTATATAAAACTAATAAAATAATATAAAACTATATAAAACTAAATGAAACTATATAATACTATATAAAACTAATAAAACTAATAAAACTATATAAAACTATATAGTACTATATTAAACTATTTAAAACTGTATTAAATCTATATAAAACTATATAAAACTATGTAAAACTATATGAAACTATATGAAACTATATGAAACTATATAAAACTATATAAAACTTTATGAAACTATATAAAACTATATAAAACTATATAAAACAATATGAAACTATATAATACAATATAAAACAATATGAATCTATATAAAACTAATAAAACTATATAAAACTATACAAAACTATATAAAACTATATAAAACTATATTAAACTATATAAAACTATATAAAACTATATAAAACTATATAAAACTATATGAAGCTATATAAAACTAATAAAACTATATAAAACTATATAAAACTATATAAACTATATAAAACTATATAAAACTATATAAAACTATATAAAACTAATCAAACTATATAAAACTATATAAAACTATATAATACTATATAAAACTATATGAAAATATATTAAACTGTATAAAACTATATAAAACTATATAAAACTAAATGAAACTATATAAAACTATATAAAACTAACAAAACTATATAAAACTATATAAAACTATATAATACTATATAAAACTATATGAAGCTATATAAAACTATATAAAACTAATAAAACTATATAAAAGTATATAAAACTATATAAAACTGTATAAAGCTATATAAAACTATATAATACTATATAAAACAATATGAATCTGTATAAAACTATATAAAACTATATAAAACTATATAAAATTATATGAAACTATATAAAACTATATAAAACTATATAAAACAATATGAAACAATATAAAACTAATAAAACAATATAAAACTATATAAAACTAAATGAAACTGTATAATACTATATAAAACTATATAAAACTATATAAAACTATATGAAACTATATGAAACTATATAAAACTATATAAAAATATATAAAACTAAATGAAACTAAATAATACTATATAAAACTATATAAATCTATATAAAACTAAATGAAACTATATAATACTATATAAAACTATATGAAACAATATAAAACTATATAAAACTATATAAAACTATATTAAACTATATAAAACTATATAATACTATATAAAACTATATGAAACTATATAAAACTATATAAAACTATATGAAACTATATAAAACTAATAAAATAATATAAAACTATATAAAACTAAATGAAACTATATAACACTATATAAAACTAATAAAACTAATAAAACTATATAAAACTATATAGTACTATAATAAACTATTTAAAACTGTATTAAATCTATATAAAACTATATAAAACTATGTAAAACTATATGAAACTATATGAAACTATATGAAACTATATGAAACTATATAAAACTATATAAAACTTTATGAAACCATATAAAACTATATAAATCTAATAAAACAAATAAAACTATATAAAACTATATAGAACTATTTTAAACTCTTTAAAGCTGTACTAAAACTATATGAAACTATATAAAACTATATAAAACTATATGAAATTATATAAAACTATATAAAACTATATAAAACTATATAAAACTATATAAAACTATATAAAACTATATAAAACTACATGAAACAATATAAAACTAATAAAACAATATAAAAGTATATAAAACTAAATGAAACTATATAATAGTATATAAAACTATATAAAACTATATAAAACTAAATGAAACTGTATAATACTATATAAAACTATATGAAACTATATAAAACTATATAAAACTATATAAAACTATATTAAACTATATAAAACTATATAATACTATATAAAAGTATATGAAACTATATAAAACTATATAAAAATATATAAAACTATATAAAACTATATGAAACTATATAAAACTAATAAAACAATATAAAAGTATATAAAACTAAATGAAACTATATAATAGTATATAAAACTATATAAAACTATATAAAACTAAATGAAACTATATAATACAATATAAAACAATATGAACCTATATAAAACTAATAAAACTATACAAAACTATATAAAACTATATAAAACTAATAAAGCAACATAAAACTATATAAAACTATATAAAACTATATAAAACTATATAAAACTATATGAAGCTATATAAAACTAATAAAACTATATAAAACTATATAAAATTATATAAAACTATATAAACTATACAAAACTAATCAAACTATATAAAACTATATAAAACTATATAATACTATATAAAACTATATGAAAATATATTAAACTGTATAAAACTATATAAAACTATATAAAACTATATAAAACTAAATGAAACTATATAAAACTATATAAAACTAACAAAACTATATAAAACTATATAAAACTATATAATACTATATAAAACTATATGAAGCTATATAAAACTATATAAAACTATATAAAACTTTATGAAACTATATAAAACTATATAAATCTAATAAAACAAATAAAACTATATAAAACTATATAGAACGATTTTAAACTATTTAAAGCTGTATTAAATCTATATGAAACTATATAAAACTATATAAAACTATATGAAATTATATAAAACTATATAAAACTATATAAAACTATATAAAACTATATAAAACTATATTAAAATATATGAAACTATATAAAACTATATAAACCTACATGAAACAATATAAAACTAATAAGACAATATAAAACTATATAAAACTAAATGAAACTATATAATAGTATATAAAACTATATAAAACTATATAAAACTAAATGAAACTGTATAATACTATATAAAACTATATGAAACTATATAAAACTATATAAAACTATATAAAACTATATGAAACTATATAAAACTATATAAAACTAATAAAACTAATAAAACTATATGAAACTATATAAAACTATATAAAATTATGTGAAACTATATAAAACTATATAAAACTATATAAAACTATATAAAAGTATATGAAACTATATAAAACTATATGAAACTATATAAAACTATATAAAATTATGTGAAACTATATAAAACTATATAAAACTATATAAAACTATATAAAACTATATAAAACTATATAAAACTATATGAAACTATATAAAACTATATGAAACTATTTAAGTCTATATTAAACTATATAAAACTATATCATACTATACAAAACTATATGAAACTACATAAAACTAATAAAACAATATAAAACTATATAAAACTATATAAAACTAAATGAAACTATATAATACTATATAAAACTATATGAAACTATATAAAACTATATAAAACTATATAAAACTATATAAAACTATATGAAGCTATATAAAACTAATAAAACTATATAAAACTATATAAAACTATATAAAACTATATAAAACTATATAAAACTATATAAAACTAATCAAACTATATAAAACTATATAAAACTATATAATACTATATAAAACTATATGAAAATATATTAAACTGTATAAAACTATATAAAACTATATAAAACTAAATGAAACTATATAAAACTATATAAAACTAACAAAACTATATAAAACTATATAAAACTATATAAAACTATATAAAACTATATAATACTATATAAAACTATATGAAAATATATTAAACTGTATAAAACTATATAAAACTATATAAAACTATATAAAACTAAATGAAACTATATAAAACTATATAAAACTAACAAAACTATATAAAACTATATAAAACTATATAAAACTAAATGAAACTATATAAAACTATATAAAACTAACAAAACTATATAAAACTATATAAAACTATATAAAACTATATAAAACTATATAATACTATATAAAACTATATGAAAATATATTAAACTGTATAAAACTATATAAAACTATATAAAACTATATAAAACTAAATGAAACTATATAAAACTATATAAAACTAACAAAACTATATAAAACTATATAAAACTATATAATACTATATAAAACTATATGAAGCTATATAAACCTATATAAAACTATATAAAACTTTATGAAACTATATAAAACTATATAAATCTAATAAAACAAATAAAACTATATAAAACTATATAGAACGATTTTAAACTATTTAAAGCTGTATTAAATCTATATGAAACTATATAAAACTATATAAAACTATATGAAATTATATAAAACTATATAAAACTATATAAAACTATATAAAACTATATAAAACTATATTAAAATATATGAAACTATATAAAACTATATAAACCTACATGAAACAATATAAAACTAATAAGACAATATAAAACTATATAAAACTAAATGAAACTATATAATAGTATATAAAACTATATAAAACTATATAAAACTAAATGAAACTGTATAATACTATATAAAACTATATGAAACTATATAAAACTATATAAAACTATATAAAACTATATGAAACTATATAAAACTATATAAAACTAATAAAACTAATAAAACTATATGAAACTATATAAAACTATATAAAATTATGTGAAACTATATAAAACTATATAAAACTATATAAAACTATATAAAAATATATGAAACTATATAAAACTATATGAAACTATATAAAACTATATAAAATTATGTGAAACTATATAAAACTATATAAAACTATATAAAACTATATAAAACTATATAAAACTATATAAAACTATATAAAACTATATGAAACTATATAAAACTATATGAAACTATTTAAGTCTATATTAAACTATATAAAACTATATCATACTATACAAAACTATATGAAACTACATGAAACTAATAAAACAATATAAAACTATATAAAACTATATAAAACTAAATGAAACTATATAATACTATATAAAACTATATGAAACGATATGAAACTATATAACACTATATAAAACTATATAAAACTATATGAAACTATATGAAACTATATAAAAATATAAAAAAATATAAAACTAAATGAAACTAAATAATACTATATAAAACTATATAAATCTATATAAAACTAAATGAAACTATATAATACTATATAAAACTATATGAAACAATATAAAGCTATATAAAACTATATAAAACTATATTAAACTATATAAAACTATATAATACTATATAACACTATATGAAACTATATAAAACTATATAAAACTATATAAAACTATATGAAACTATATAAAACTAATAAAATAATATAAAACTATATAAAACTAAATGAAACTATATAATACTATATAAAACTAATAAAACTAATAAAACTATATAAAACTATATAGTACTATATTAAACTATTTAAAACTGTATTAAATCTATATAAAACTATATAAAACTATGTAAAACTATATGAAACTATATGAAACTATATGAAACTATATAAAACTATATAAAACTTTATGAAACTATATAAAACTATATAAAACTATATAAAACAATATAAAACTATATAATACAATATAAAACAATATGAATCTATATAAAACTAATAAAACTATATAAAACTATACAAAACTATATAAAACTATATAAAACTATATTAAACTATATAAAACTATATAAAACTATATGAAGCTATATAAAACTAATAAAACTATATAAAACTATATAAAACTATATAAAACTATATAAAACTATATAAAACTATATAAAACTAATCAAACTATATAAAACTATATAAAACTATATAATACTATATAAAACTATATGAAAATATATTAAACTGTATAAAACTATATAAAACTATATAAAACTAAATGAAACTATATAAAACTATATAAAACTAACAAAACTATATAAAACTATATAAAACTATATAATACTATATAAAACTATATGAAGCTATATAAAACTATATAAAACTAATAAAACTATATAAAAGTATATAAAACTATATAAAACTGTATAAAGCTATATAAAACTATATAATACTATATAAAACAATATGAATCTGTATAAAACTATATAAAACTATATAAAACTATATAAAATTATATGAAACTATATAAAACTATATAAAACTATATAAAACAATATGAAACAATATAAAACTAATAAAACAATATAAAACTATATAAAACTAAATGAAACTGTATAATACTATATAAAACTATATAAAACTATATAAAACTATATGAAACTATATGAAACTATATAAAACTATATAAAAATATATAAAACTAAATGAAACTAAATAATACTATATAAAACTATATAAATCTATATAAAACTAAATGAAACTATATAATACTATATAAAACTATATGAAACAATATAAAACTATATAAAACTATATAAAACTATATTAAACTATATAAAACTATATAATACTATATAAAACTATATGAAACTATATAAAACTATATAAAACTATATGAAACTATATAAAACTAATAAAATAATATAAAACTATATAAAACTAAATGAAACTATATAACACTATATAAAACTAATAAAACTAATAAAACTATATAAAACTATATAGTACTATAATAAACTATTTAAAACTGTATTAAATCTATATAAAACTATATAAAACTATGTAAAACTATATGAAACTATATGAAACTATATGAAACTATATGAAACTATATAAAACTATATAAAACTTTATGAAACCATATAAAACTATATAAATCTAATAAAACAAATAAAACTATATAAAACTATATAGAACTATTTTAAACTCTTTAAAGCTGTACTAAAACTATATGAAACTATATAAAACTATATAAAACTATATGAAATTATATAAAACTATATAAAACTATATAAAACTATATAAAACTATATAAAACTATATAAAACTATATAAAACTACATGAAACAATATAAAACTAATAAAACAATATAAAAGTATATAAAACTAAATGAAACTATATAATAGTATATAAAACTATATAAAACTATATAAAACTAAATGAAACTGTATAATACTATATAAAACTATATGAAACTATATAAAACTATATAAAACTATATAAAACTATATTAAACTATATAAAACTATATAATACTATATAAAAGTATATGAAACTATATAAAACTATATAAAACTATATAAAACTATATAAAACTATATGAAACTATATAAAACTAATAAAACAATATAAAAGTATATAAAACTAAATGAAACTATATAATAGTATATAAAACTATATAAAACTATATAAAACTAAATGAAACTATATAATACAATATAAAACAATATGAACCTATATAAAACTAATAAAACTATACAAAACTATATAAAACTATATAAAACTAATAAAGCAACATAAAACTATATAAAACTATATAAAACTATATAAAACTATATAAAACTATATGAAGCTATATAAAACTAATAAAACTATATAAAACTATATAAAATTATATAAAACTATATAAAACTATACAAAACTAATCAAACTATATAAAACTATATAAAACTATATAATACTATATAAAACTATATGAAAATATATTAAACTGTATAAAACTATATAAAACTATATAAAACTATATAAAACTAAATGAAACTATATAAAACTATATAAAACTAACAAAACTATATAAAACTATATAAAACTATATAATACTATATAAAACTATATGAAGCTATATAAAACTATATAAAACTATATAAAACTTTATGAAACTATATAAAACTATATAAATCTAATAAAACAAATAAAACTATATAAAACTATATAGAACGATTTTAAACTATTTAAAGCTGTATTAAATCTATATGAAACTATATAAAACTATATAAAACTATATGAAATTATATAAAACTATATAAAACTATATAAAACTATATAAAACTATATAAAACTATATTAAAATATATGAAACTATATAAAACTATATAAACCTACATGAAACAATATAAAACTAATAAGACAATATAAAACTATATAAAACTAAATGAAACTATATAATAGTATATAAAACTATATAAAACTATATAAAACTAAATGAAACTGTATAATACTATATAAAACTATATGAAACTATATAAAACTATATAAAACTATATAAAACTATATGAAACTATATAAAACTATATAAAACTAATAAAACTAATAAAACTATATGAAACTATATAAAACTATATAAAATTATGTGAAACTATATAAAACTATATAAAACTATATAAAACTATATAAAAGTATATGAAACTATATAAAACTATATGAAACTATATAAAACTATATAAAATTATGTGAAACTATATAAAACTATATAAAACTATATAAAACTATATAAAACTATATAAAACTATATAAAACTATATGAAACTATATAAAACTATATGAAACTATTTAAGTCTATATTAAACTATATAAAACTATATCATACTATACAAAACTATATGAAACTACATAAAACTAATAAAACAATATAAAACTATATAAAACTATATAAAACTAAATGAAACTATATAATACTATATAAAACTATATGAAACTATATAAAACTATATAAAACTATATAAAACTATATAAAACTATATGAAGCTATATAAAACTAATAAAACTATATAAAACTATATAAAACTATATAAAACTATATAAAACTATATAAAACTATATAAAACTATATAAAACTAATCAAACTATATAAAACTATATAAAACTATATAATACTATATAAAACTATATGAAAATATATTAAACTGTATAAAACTATATAAAACTATATAAAACTAAATGAAACTATATAAAACTATATAAAACTAACAAAACTATATAAAACTATATAAAACTATATAAAACTATATAAAACTATATAATACTATATAAAACTATATGAAAATATATTAAACTGTATAAAACTATATAAAACTATATAAAACTATATAAAACTAAATGAAACTATATAAAACTATATAAAACTAACAAAACTATATAAAACTATATAAAACTATATAAAACTAAATGAAACTATATAAAACTATATAAAACTAACAAAACTATATAAAACTATATAAAACTATATAAAACTATATAAAACTATATAATACTATATAAAACTATATGAAAATATATTAAACTGTATAAAACTATATAAAACTATATAAAACTATATAAAACTAAATGAAACTATATAAAACTATATAAAACTAACAAAACTATATAAAACTATATAAAACTATATAATACTATATAAAACTATATGAAGCTATATAAAACTATATAAAACTATATAAAACTTTATGAAACTATATAAAACTATATAAATCTAATAAAACAAATAAAACTATATAAAACTATATAGAACGATTTTAAACTATTTAAAGCTGTATTAAATCTATATGAAACTATATAAAACTATATAAAACTATATGAAATTATATAAAACTATATAAAACTATATAAAACTATATAAAACTATATAAAACTATATTAAAATATATGAAACTATATAAAACTATATAAACCTACATGAAACAATATAAAACTAATAAGACAATATAAAACTATATAAAACTAAATGAAACTATATAATAGTATATAAAACTATATAAAACTATATAAAACTAAATGAAACTGTATAATACTATATAAAACTATATGAAACTATATAAAACTATATAAAACTATATAAAACTATATGAAACTATATAAAACTATATAAAACTAATAAAACTAATAAAACTATATGAAACTATATAAAACTATATAAAATTATGTGAAACTATATAAAACTATATAAAACTATATAAAACTATATAAAAATATATGAAACTATATAAAACTATATGAAACTATATAAAACTATATAAAATTATGTGAAACTATATAAAACTATATAAAACTATATAAAACTATATAAAACTATATAAAACTATATAAAACTATATAAAACTATATGAAACTATATAAAACTATATAAAACTATATAAAACTATATAAAACTATATAAAACTATATAAAACTATATGAAACTATATAAAACTATATGAAACTATTTAAGTCTATATTAAACTATATAAAACTATATCATACTATACAAAACTATATGAAACTACATGAAACTAATAAAACAATATAAAACTATATAAAACTATATAAAACTAAATGAAACTATATAATACTATATAAAACTATATGAAACGATATGAAACTATATAACACTATATAAAACTATATAAAACTATATGAAACTATATGAAACTATATAAAAATATAAAAAAATATAAAACTAAATGAAACTAAATAATACTATATAAAACTATATAAATCTATATAAAACTAAATGAAACTATATAATACTATATAAAACTATATGAAACAATATAAAGCTATATAAAACTATATAAAACTATATTAAACTATATAAAACTATATAATACTATATAACACTATATGAAACTATATAAAACTATATAAAACTATATAAAACTATATGAAACTATATAAAACTAATAAAATAATATAAAACTATATAAAACTAAATGAAACTATATAATACTATATAAAACTAATAAAACTAATAAAACTATATAAAACTATATAGTACTATATTAAACTATTTAAAACTGTATTAAATCTATATAAAACTATATAAAACTATGTAAAACTATATGAAACTATATGAAACTATATGAAACTATATAAAACTATATAAAACTTTATGAAACTATATAAAACTATATAAAACTATATAAAACAATATAAAACTATATAATACAATATAAAACAATATGAATCTATATAAAACTAATAAAACTATATAAAACTATACAAAACTATATAAAACTATATAAAACTATATTAAACTATATAAAACTATATAAAACTATATAAAACTATATAAAACTATATGAAGCTATATAAAACTAATAAAACTATATAAAACTATATAAAACTATATAAAACTATATAAAACTATATAAAACTATATAAAACTAATCAAACTATATAAAACTATATAAAACTATATAATACTATATAAAACTATATGAAAATATATTAAACTGTATAAAACTATATAAAACTATATAAAACTAAATGAAACTATATAAAACTATATAAAACTAACAAAACTATATAAAACTATATAAAACTATATAATACTATATAAAACTATATGAAGCTATATAAAACTATATAAAACTAATAAAACTATATAAAAGTATATAAAACTATATAAAACTGTATAAAGCTATATAAAACTATATAATACTATATAAAACAATATGAATCTGTATAAAACTATATAAAACTATATAAAACTATATAAAATTATATGAAACTATATAAAACTATATAAAACTATATAAAACAATATGAAACAATATAAAACTAATAAAACAATATAAAACTATATAAAACTAAATGAAACTGTATAATACTATATAAAACTATATAAAACTATATAAAACTATATGAAACTATATGAAACTATATAAAACTATATAAAAATATATAAAACTAAATGAAACTAAATAATACTATATAAAACTATATAAATCTATATAAAACTAAATGAAACTATATAATACTATATAAAACTATATGAAACAATATAAAACTATATAAAACTATATAAAACTATATTAAACTATATAAAACTATATAATACTATATAAAACTATATGAAACTATATAAAACTATATAAAACTATATGAAACTATATAAAACTAATAAAATAATATAAAACTATATAAAACTAAATGAAACTATATAACACTATATAAAACTAATAAAACTAATAAAACTATATAAAACTATATAGTACTATAATAAACTATTTAAAACTGTATTAAATCTATATAAAACTATATAAAACTATGTAAAACTATATGAAACTATATGAAACTATATGAAACTATATGAAACTATATAAAACTATATAAAACTTTATGAAACCATATAAAACTATATAAATCTAATAAAACAAATAAAACTATATAAAACTATATAGAACTATTTTAAACTCTTTAAAGCTGTACTAAAACTATATGAAACTATATAAAACTATATAAAACTATATGAAATTATATAAAACTATATAAAACTATATAAAACTATATAAAACTATATAAAACTATATAAAACTATATAAAACTACATGAAACAATATAAAACTAATAAAACAATATAAAAGTATATAAAACTAAATGAAACTATATAATAGTATATAAAACTATATAAAACTATATAAAACTAAATGAAACTGTATAATACTATATAAAACTATATGAAACTATATAAAACTATATAAAACTATATAAAACTATATTAAACTATATAAAACTATATAATACTATATAAAAGTATATGAAACTATATAAAACTATATAAAACTATATAAAACTATATAAAACTATATGAAACTATATAAAACTAATAAAACAATATAAAAGTATATAAAACTAAATGAAACTATATAATAGTATATAAAACTATATAAAACTATATAAAACTAAATGAAACTATATAATACAATATAAAACAATATGAACCTATATAAAACTAATAAAACTATACAAAACTATATAAAACTATATAAAACTAATAAAGCAACATAAAACTATATAAAACTATATAAAACTATATAAAACTATATAAAACTATATGAAGCTATATAAAACTAATAAAACTATATAAAACTATATAAAATTATATAAAACTATATAAAACTATACAAAACTAATCAAACTATATAAAACTATATAAAACTATATAATACTATATAAAACTATATGAAAATATATTAAACTGTATAAAACTATATAAAACTATATAAAACTATATAAAACTAAATGAAACTATATAAAACTATATAAAACTAACAAAACTATATAAAACTATATAAAACTATATAATACTATATAAAACTATATGAAGCTATATAAAACTATATAAAACTATATAAAACTTTATGAAACTATATAAAACTATATAAATCTAATAAAACAAATAAAACTATATAAAACTATATAGAACGATTTTAAACTATTTAAAGCTGTATTAAATCTATATGAAACTATATAAAACTATATAAAACTATATGAAATTATATAAAACTATATAAAACTATATAAAACTATATAAAACTATATAAAACTATATTAAAATATATGAAACTATATAAAACTATATAAACCTACATGAAACAATATAAAACTAATAAGACAATATAAAACTATATAAAACTAAATGAAACTATATAATAGTATATAAAACTATATAAAACTATATAAAACTAAATGAAACTGTATAATACTATATAAAACTATATGAAACTATATAAAACTATATAAAACTATATAAAACTATATGAAACTATATAAAACTATATAAAACTAATAAAACTAATAAAACTATATGAAACTATATAAAACTATATAAAATTATGTGAAACTATATAAAACTATATAAAACTATATAAAACTATATAAAAGTATATGAAACTATATAAAACTATATGAAACTATATAAAACTATATAAAATTACGTGAAACTATATAAAACTATATAAAACTATATAAAACTATATAAAACTATATAAAACTATATAAAACTATATGAAACTATATAAAACTATATGAAACTATTTAAGTCTATATTAAACTATATAAAACTATATCATACTATACAAAACTATATGAAACTACATAAAACTAATAAAACAATATAAAACTATATAAAACTATATAAAACTAAATGAAACTATATAATACTATATAAAACTATATGAAACTATATAAAACTATATAAAACTATATAAAACTATATTAAACTATATAAAACTATATAAAACTATATAAAACTATATGAAACGATATGAAACTATATAACACTATATAAAACTATATAAAACTATATGAAACTATATGAAACTATATAAAACTATATAAAAATATATAAAACTAAATGAAACTAAATAATACTATATAAAACTATATAAATCTATATAAAACTAAATGAAACTATATAATACTATATAAAACTATATGATACAATATAAAACTATATAAAATTATATAAAACTATATTAAACTATATAAAACTATATAATACTATATAAAACTATATGAAACTATATAAAACTATATAAAACTATATAAAACTATATGAAACTATATAAAACTAATAAAATAATATAAAACTATATAAAACTAAATGAAACTATATAATACTATATAAAACTAATAAAACTAATAAAACTATATAAAACTATATAGTACTATATTAAACTATTTAAAACTGTATTAAATCTATATAAAACTATATAAAACTATGTAAAACTATATGAAACTATATGAAACTATATGAATCTATATGAAACTATATAAAACTATATAAAACTTTATGAAACTATATAAAACTATATAAATCTAATAAAACAAATAAAACTATATAAAACTATATAGAACTATTTTAAACTATTTAAAGCTGTATTAAAACTATATGAAACTATATAAAACTATATAAAACTATATGAAATTATATAAAACTATATAAAACTATATAAAACTATATAAAACTATATAAAACTATATAAAAATATATGAAACTATATAAAACTATATAAAACTACATGAAACAATATAAAACTAATAAAACAATATAAAACTATATAAAACTAAATGAAACTATATAATAGTATATAAAACTATATAAAACTATATAAAACTAAATGAAACTGTATAATACTATATAAAACTATATGAAACTATATAAAACTATATAAAACTATATAAAACTATATTAAACTATATAAAACTATATAATACTATATAAAAGTATATGAAACTATATAAAACTATATAAAACTATATAAAACTATATAAAACTATATGAAACTATATAAAACTAATAAAACAATATAAAACGATATAAAACTAAATGAAACTATATAATACTATATAAAACTATATGAAACTATGTAAAACTAATAAAACAATATAAAACTATGTAAAACTAAATGAAACTATATAATACTATATAAACCTATATAAAACTATATAAAACAAATGAAACTATATAAAACTATATAAAACTATATAAAATTATATGAAACTATAGAAAACTATATGAAGCTATATAAAACAATATGAAACAATATAAAACTATATAAAACTATATAAAACTATATAAAACAATATAAAACTATATAATACAATATAAAACTAATAAAACTATATAAAACTAATAAAACTATATAAAACTATATAAAACTAATCAAACTATATAAAACTATATAAAACTATATAAAACTATATAAAACTATATGAAATTATATAAAACTATATGAAACTATATAAAACCATATAAAACTATATGAAACTATATAAAACTATATAAAACAATATAGAACTATATTAAACTATTTAAAACTGTATTAAAACTATATAAAACTATATAAAACTATATAAAACTATATGAAACTATATAAAACTATATAAAACTATATAAAACTATATAAAACTATATAAAACTATATGAAACTATATAAAACTATATAAAACTATATAAAACTATATAAAACTATATAAAACTATATAAAACTATGTGAAACTATATAAAACTATATAAAACTATATAAAATTATATGAAACTATAGAAAACTATGTAAAGCTATATAAAACAATATGAAACAATATAAAACTAATAAAACAATATAAAACTATATAAAACTAAATGAAGCTATAAAATACTATATAAAACTATATGAAACTATATAAAACTATATAAAACTATATAAAACTATATTAAACTATATATAACCATATAATACCATATAAAAGTATATGAAACTATATAAAACTATATAAAGCTAATAAAACTAATAAAACAATATAAAACTATATAAAACTATATGAAACTATATAAAACTATATAAAACTATGTAAAACTATATAAAACTATATGAAACTATATAAAACTATGTAAAACTATATAAAACTATATAAAACTATATGAAACTATATAAAACTATATTAAACTATACAAAACTATATAAAACAAATAAAACTATATAAAACTATATAATACTATATAAAACTATATAAAACTATATAAAACTATATAAAACTATATAAAACTATATAAAACTAATAAAACTATATAAAATTATATAAAACTATATAAAACTATATAAAACTATATAAAACTAAATGAAACTATATAATAGTATATAAAACTATATGAAACTATATAAAACTATATAAAACTAATAAAACTATATAAAATTATATAAAACTATATAAAACTATATAAAACTAAATGAAACCATATAATAGTATATAAAACTATATGAAACTATATAAAACTATATAAAAATATATAAAACTAAATGAAACTAAATAATACTATATAAAACTATATAAATCTATATAAAACTAAATGAAACTATATAATACTATATAAAACTAAATGAAACCATATAATAGTATATAAAACTATATGAAACTATATAAAACTAATAAAACTATATAAAACTATATAAAACTATATAGAACTATATAATACTATATAAAACAATATGAATCTATATAAAACTAGTAAATCTATATAAAACTATACAAAACTATATAAAACTATATAAAACTATATAAAACTATATAAAACTATATAAAACTATATAAAACTATATAAAACTATATAAAACTATATAAAACTATATAAAACTAATAAAACTATATAAAACTATATAAAATTATATAAAACTACATGAAGCTATATAAAACTAATAAAACTATATAAAACTATATAAAACTATATAAAACTATATAAAACTAATCAAACTATATAAAACTATATAATACTATAAAAAACTATATGAAAATATATTAAACTGTATAAAACTATATAAAACTATATAAAACTATATAAAACTATATGAAACTATATAAAACTATATGAAACTATATAAAACTAAATGAAACTATATAATAGTATATAAAACTATATGAAACTATATAAAACTATATAAAACTAATAAAACTATATAAAATTATATAAAACTATATAAAACTATATAAATCTATATAAAACTAAATGAAACTATATAATACTATATAAAACTAAATGAAACCATATAATACTATATAAAACTATATGAAACTATATAAAACTATATTAAACTATACAAAACTATATAAAACAAATAAAACTATATAAAACTATATAATACTATATAAAACTATATAAAACTATATAAAACTATATAAAACTATATAAAACTAATAAAACTATATAAAATTATATAAAACTATATAAAACTATATAAAACTATATAAAACTAAATGAAACTATATAATAGTATATAAAACTATATGAAACTATATAAAACTATATAAAACTAATAAAACTATATAAAATTATATAAAACTATATAAAACTATATAAAACTAAATGAAACCATATAATAGTATATAAAACTATATGAAACTATATAAAACTATATAAAAATATATAAAACTAAATGAAACTAAATAATACTATATAAAACTATATAAATCTATATAAAACTAAATGAAACTATATAATACTATATAAAACTATATGAAACAATATAAAACTATATAAAACTATATAAAACTATATTAAAATATATAAAACTATATAATACTATATAAAACTATATGAAACTATATAAAACTATATAAAACTATATAAAACAATATCAAACTATATGAAACTATATAAAACCAATAAAACAATATAAAACTATATAAAACTAAATGAAACTATATAATACTATATAAAACTATATGAAACTATGTAAAACTAATAAAACAATATAAACCTATGTAAAACTAAATGAAGCTACATAATACTATATAAACCTATATGCAACTATATAAAACAATATAGAACTATATAAAACTAATAAAACTATATGAAACTATATAGAACTATATAAAACTATATAGTACTAATAAAACTGTATAAAACTATTTAATACTATATAAAACTATATGAAACTATATAGAACTATATAAAACTATATAAAACTATATAAAACTAATAAAACTATATAAAACTATATAAAACTATATAGAACTATATAATACTATATAAAACAATATGAATCTATATAAAACTAGTAAATCTATATAAAACTATACAAAACTATATAAAACTATATAAAACTATATAAAACTATATAAAACTATATAAAACTATATAAAACTATATAAAACTATATAAAACTATATAAAACTATATAAAACTATATAAAACTATATAAAACTAATAAAACTATATAAAACTATATAAAACTATATAAAACTATATAAAATCATATAAAACTACATGAAGCTATATAAAACTAATAAAACTATATAAAACTATATAAAACTATATAAAACTATATAAAACTATATAAAACTAATCAAACTATATAAAACTATATAATACTATAAAAAACTATATGAAAATATATTAAACTGTATAAAACTATATAAAACTATATAAAACTATATAAAACTATATAAAACTATATGAAACTATATAAAACTATATGAAACTATATAAAACTATATTAAACTATATAAAACTATATCATACTATATAAAACTATATGAAACTATATAAAACTATATAAAACTTTAAAAAACTATACAAAACTATATGAAACTATATAAAACTAATAAAACAATATAAAACTATATAAAACTATATAAAACTAAATGAGACTATATAATACTATATAAAACTATATGAAACAATATAAAACTATATAAAACTATATAAAACTATATTAAACTATATAAAACTATATAAAAGTATATAATACTATATAAAACTATATGAAAATATATTAAACTGTATAAAACTATATAAAACTATATAAAACTATATAAAACTAAATGAAACTATATAAAACTATATAAAACTAACAAAACTATATAAAACTATATAAAACTATATAATACTATATAAAACTATATGAAACTATATAAAACTATATAAAACTAATAAAACTATATAAAACTATATAAAACTATGTAAAACTATATAAAACTATATAATACTATATAAAACAATATGAATCTATATAAAACTATATAAAACTATATAAAACTATATAAAATTATATGAAACTATAGAAAACTATATAAAACTATATAAAACAATATGAAACAATATAAAACTAATAAAACAATATAAAACTATATAAAAATAAATGAAACTATATAGTACTATATAAAACTATATGAAACTATATAAAACTATATAAAACTATATAAAACTATATAAAACTATATAAAACTATATGAAACAATATAAAACTATATAAAACTATATGAAACTATATAAAACTAATAAAACAATATAAAACTATATAAAACTAATAAAACTTTATGAAACTATATAAAACGATATAAAACTATATAAAACTATATAAAACTATATGAAACTATATAAAACTAATAAAACAATATAAAACTATATAAAACCAAATGAAACTATATAATACTATATAAAATTATATAAAACTATATAAAACTATATGAAACTATATAAAACTATATGAAACTATATAAAACTATATAAAATTATATGAAACTATATAAAAATATATAAAACTATATAAAACTATATGGAACTATATAAAACTATATAAAACTATATAAAACTATATAAAACTATATAAAACTATATAAAACTAATAAAATTATATAAAACTATATAAAACTATATGAAACTATATAAAACTATATAAAACTAATAAAACTAATAAAACTAATAAAACTAATAAAACTAATAAAACTATATAAAACTATATAGAACTATATTAAAATATTTAAAACTGTATAAAACTATATAAAACTATATGAAACTATATAAAACTATATAAAACTATGTAAAACTATATAAAACTATATGAAACTATATAAAACTATGTAAAACTATATAAAACTTTATAAAACTATATGAAACTATATAAAACTATATTAAACTATATAAAACTATATAAAACAAATAAAACTATATAAAACTATATAATACCATATAAAACTATATAAAACTATATAAAACTATATAAAACTATATAAAACTAATAAAACTATATAAAATTATATAAAACTATATAAAACTATATAAAACTAAATGAAACTATATAATAGTATATAAAACTATATGAAACTATATAAAACTATATAAAACTATATAAAACTATATTAAACTCTATAAAACTATATAATACTATATAAAACTATATGAAACTACTAAAACTAATAAAACTATATAAAACTATATAGAACTATATTAAACTAATTAAAACTGTATTAAAACTATATAAAACTATATAAAACTATATAAAACTATATGAAACTATATAAAAGTATATAAAACTATATAAAACTATATAAAACTATATAAAACTATATAAAACTATATGAAACTATATAAAACTATATAAAACTATATAAAACTATATAAAATTATATGAAACTATAGAAAACTATATAAAACTATATAAAACAATATGAAACAATATAAAACTAATAAAACAATATAAAACTATATAAAACTAAATGAAACTATATAATACTATATAAAACTATATAAAACTATATAAAACTAAATGAAACTATTTAATACTATATAAAACTATATGAAACTATATAAAACTATATAAAACTATATAAAACTATATTAAACTCTATAAAACTATATAATACTATATAAAACTATATGAAACTATATAAAACTATATAAAACTATATAAAACTATATAAAACTATATGAAAATATATAAAACCAATAAAACAATATAAAACTATATAAAACTAAATGAAACTAAATGAAACTATATAAAACTATATAAAACTATATAAAAGTATATAAAACTATATAAAACTATATAATACTATATAAAACTATATGAAACTATATAAAACTATATAAAACTAATAAAACTATATAAAACTATATAAAACTATGTAAAACTATATAAAACTATATAAAACTATATAAAACAATATGAAACAATATAAAACTAATAAAACAATATAAAACTATATAAAACTAAATGAAACTATATAATACTATACAAAACTATATAAAACTATATAAAACTAAATGAAACTATTTAATACTATATAAAACTATATGAAACTATATAAAACTATATAAAACTATATGAAACTATATTAAACTCTATAAAACTATATAATACTATATAAAACTATATGAAACTAAATAAAACTATATAAAACTATATAAAACTATATAAAACTATATGAAAATATATAAAACCAATAAAACAATATAAAACTATATAAAACTAAATGAAACTAAATGAAACTATATAAAACTATATAAAACTAACAAAACTATATAAAACTATATAAAACTATATAATACTATATAAAACTATATGAAACTATATAAAACTATATAAAACTAATAAAACTATATAAAACTATATAAAACTATGTAAAACTATATAAAACTATATAATACTATATAAAACAATATGAATCTATATAAAACTATATAAAACTATATAAAACTATATAAAATTATATGAAACTATAGAAAACTATATAAAACTATATAAAACAATATGAAACAATATAAAACTAATAAAACAATATAAAACTATGTAAAAATAAATGAAACTATATAATACTATATAAAACTATATGAAACTATATAAAACTATATAAAACTATATAAAACTATATAAAACTATATAAAACTATATGAAACAATATAAAACTATATAAAACTATATGAAACTATATAAAACTAATAAAACAATATAAAACTATATAAAACTAATAAAACTATATGAAACTATATAAAACGATATAAAACTATATAAAACTATATAAAACTATATGAAACTATATAAAACTAATAAAACAATATAAAACTATATAAAACCAAATGAAACTATAAAATACTATATAAAATTATATAAAACTATATAAAACTATATGAAACTATATAAAACTATATGAAACTATATAAAACTATATAAAATTATATGAAACTATATAAAAATATATAAAACTATATAAAACTATATGGAACTATATAAAACTATATAAAACTATATAAAACTATATAAAACTATATAAAACTATATAAAACTAATAAAACTATATGAAACTATATAAAACGATATAAAACTATATAAAACTATATAAAACTATATGAAACTATATAAAACTAATAAAACAATATAAAACTATATAAAACCAAATGAAACTATATAATACTATATAAAATTATATAAAACTATATAAAACTATATGAAACTATATAAAACTATATGAAACTATACAAAACTATATAAAATTATATGAAACTATATAAAAATATATAAAACTATATAAAACTATATGGAACTATATAAAACTATATAAAACTATATAAAACTATATAAAACTATATAAAACTATACAAAACTATATAAAACTAATAAAATTATATAAAACTGTATAAAACTATATGAAACTATATAAAACTATATAAAACTAATAAAACTAATAAAACTAATAAAACTATATAAAACTATATAGAACTATATTAAAATATTTAAAACTGTATAAAACTATATAAAACTATATGAAACTATATAAAACTATATAAAACTATGTAAAACTATATAAAACTATATGAAACTATATAAAACTATGTAAAACTATATAAAACTATATAAAACTATATGAAACTATATAAAACTATATTAAACTATATAAAACTATATAAAACAAATAAAACTATATAAAACTATATAATACCATATAAAACTATATAAAACTATATAAAACTATATAAAACTATATAAAACTAATAAAACTATATAAAATTATATAAAACTATATAAAACTATATAAAACTAAATGAAACTATATAATAGTATATAAAACTATATGAAACTATATAAAACTATATAAAACTATATAAAACTATATAAAACTATATAAAACTATACAAAACTATATAAAACTAATAAAATTATATAAAACTGTATAAAACTATATGAAACTATATAAAACTATATAAAACTAATAAAACTAATAAAACTAATAAAACTAATAAAACTATATAAAACTATATAGAACTATATTAAAATATTTAAAACTGTATAAAACTATATAAAACTATATGAAACTATATAAAACTATATAAAACTATGTAAAACTATATAAAACTATATGAAACTATATAAAACTATGTAAAACTATATAAAACTATATAAAACTATATGAAACTATATAAAACTATATTAAACTATATAAAACTATATAAAACAAATAAAACTATATAAAACTATATAATACCATATAAAACTATATAAAACTATATAAAACTATATAAAACTATATAAAACTAATAAAACTATATAAAATTATATAAAACTATATAAAACTATATAAAACTAAATGAAACTATATAATAGTATATAAAACTATATGAAACTATATAAAACTATATAAAACTATATAAAACTATATTAAACTCTATAAAACTATATAATACTATATAAAACTATATGAAACTACTAAAACTAATAAAACTATATAAAACTATATAGAACTATATTAAACTAATTAAAACTGTATTAAAACTATATAAAACTATATAAAACTATATAAAACTATATGAAACTATATAAAACTATATAAAACTATATGAAACTATATAAAACTATATTAAACTATATAAAACTTTATAAAACTATATGAAACAATATAAAACTATATAAAACTATATGAAGCTATATAAAACTAATAAAACAATATAAAACTATATAAAACTAAATGAAACTATATAATACTATATAAAACTAATAAAACTAATAAAACTATATAAAACTATATAGAACTATATTAAACTATATAAAACTATATAAAACTACTAAAACTAATAAAACTATATAAAACAATATAGAACTATATTAAACTATTTAAAACTATATAAAACTATATAAAACTATATTAACATATATAAAACAGTATAAAACTATATAAAACTATATGAAACTATATAAAACTAATAAAACTATATAAAACTATATAAAACTATATAAAACTAAATGAAACTATATAAAACTGTATGAAACTATATAAAACTATATTAAGCTATATAAAAATATATAAAACTATAAAACTATATAAAATTATATAATACTATATAAAACAATATGAATCTATATAAAACTAATAAAACTATATAAAACTATACAAAACTATATAAAACTATTTGAAACTATATAATACTATATAGAACTATATGAAGTTATATAAAACTAATAAAACTATATAAAACTATATAAAACTATATGAAACTATATAAAACTATATAAAACTATATAAAACTATATTAAACTATATAAAACTATATAATACTATATAAAACTATATAAAACTATATAAAACTATATTAAACTATATAAAACTATATAATACTATATAAAACTATATGAAACTATATAAAACTATATAAAACTATATGAAACTATATAAAACTAATAAAACTATATAAAACTATATAAAACTAAATGACACTATATAATAATATATAAAACTAAATGAAACTATATAATACTATATAAAACTATATGAAACTATATAAAAATATATAAAACTATATAAAACTATATAAAACTATATGAAACTATATAAAACTAATAAAACAATATAAAACTGTATAAAACTATATAAAACTATATAAAACTATATAAAACTATATAAAACTAATAAAACTATATAAAACTATATATAACTAATAAAACAATATAAAACTATATAAAAGTAAATGACACTATATAATACTATATAAAACTATATAAAACTATATAAAACTAAATGAAACTATATAATACTATATAAAACTATATAAAACTAAATGAAACTATATAATACTATATAAAACTATATGAAACTATATAAAACTATATAAAACTATATAAAACTATATAAAACTAATAAAACTATATAAAACTATATAAAACTATATGAAACCATATAAAACTATGTGAAACTATATAAAACTATATTAAACTATATAAAACTATATAATACTTTATAAAACTAATAAAACTATATAAAAGTATATAAAACTATATAAATCTATACAAAATAATAAAGAACTATATAAAACTATTTAAAACTATATAAAATTATATAAAACTATATAAAACTATACAAAATTATAAAGAACTATATAAAACTATATAAAACTGTATAAAACTATATAAAACTAATAAAACTAAATAAAACTATATAGGACTATATTGAACTATTTAAAACTGTGTTAAAGCTATATAAAACTATATAAAACTATATAAAACTCTATAAAACTATATAAAACTATATAAAGCTAATAAAATTATATAAAATTATATAAAACACTATGGAACTATATAAAACTATATAAAAATAATAAAACTAATAAAACTATATAAAACTGTATAGAACTATATTAAAATATTTAAAACTGTATTAAAACTATATAAAACTATATAAAACTATGTAAAACTATATAAAACTATATAATACTAATAAAACTATATAAAACTATATAAAACTATATAAAACTATATAATACTAATAAAACTATATAAAACTATATAAAACTATATAAAACTATATAAAACTATATAAAACTATATAAAACTATATTAAACTATATAAAACTATATAATACTATATAAAACTATATAAAACTATATAAAACTATATTAAACTATATAAAACTATATAATACTATATAAAACTATATGAAACTATATAAAACTATATAAAACTATATGAAACTATATAAAACTAATAAAACTATATAAAACTATATAAAACTAAATGACACTATATAATAATATATAAAACTAAATGAAACTATATAATACTATATAAAACTATATGAAACTATATAAAAATATATAAAACTATATAAAACTATATAAAACTATATGAAACTATATAAAACTAATAAAACAATATAAAACTGTATAAAACTATATAAAACTATATAAAACTATATAAAACTATATAAAACTAATAAAACTATATAAAACTATATATAACTAATAAAACAATATAAAACTATATAAAAGTAAATGACACTATATAATACTATATAAAACTATATAAAACTATATAAAACTAAATGAAACTATATAATACTATATAAAACTATATAAAACTAAATGAAACTATATAATACTATATAAAACTATATGAAACTATATAAAACTATATAAAACTATATAAAACTATATAAAACTAATAAAACTATATAAAACTATATAAAACTATATGAAACCATATAAAACTATGTGAAACTATATAAAACTATATTAAACTATATAAAACTATATAATACTTTATAAAACTAATAAAACTATATAAAAGTATATAAAACTATATAAATCTATACAAAATAATAAAGAACTATATAAAACTATTTAAAACTATATAAAAATTATATAAAACTATATAAAACTATACAAAATTATAAAGAACTATATAAAACTATATAAAACTGTATAAAACTATATAAAACTAATAAAACTAAATAAAACTATATAGGACTATATTGAACTATTTAAAACTGTGTTAAAGCTATATAAAACTATATAAAACTATATAAAACTCTATAAAACTATATAAAACTATATAAAGCTAATAAAATTATATAAAATTATATAAAACACTATGGAACTATATAAAACTATATAAAAATAATAAAACTAATAAAAACTATATAAAACTGTATAGAACTATATTAAAATATTTAAAACTGTATTAAAACTATATAAAACTATATAAAACTATGTAAAACTATATAAAACTATATAATACTAATAAAACTATATAAAACTATATAAAACTATATAAAACTATATAATACTAATAAAACTATATAAAACTATATAAAACTATATAAAACTGTATAAAAACTATATAAAAACTAATAAAAACTATATAAAACTATATAAAACTACATAATACTATATAATACCATATAAAACTATATAAAACTATATAAAGCTATATTAAACTATATAAAACTGTATAAAACTTTATAAAACTAATAACACTATATAAAACTATATAGAACTATATTAAACTATTCAAAACTGTATTAAAGCTATATAAAACTATATAAAACTATATGAAACTATATAAAACTGTATAAAAACTGTATAAAAACTATATAAAACGCTATAAAACTAATAAAACTATATAAAACTATATAAAACTATATAAAACAATATGAAACCATATAAAACTAATAAAACAATATAAAACTATATAAAACTAAATGAAACTATATAATACTATATAAAACTATATAAAACTATATAAAACTAAATGAAACTATATAATACTATATAAAACTATATGAAACTATATAAAACTATATAAAACTATATAAAACTATATTAAAATATATAAAACTATATAATACTATATAAAACTATATGAAACTATATAAAACTATATAAAACTATATAAAACTAATAAAACAATATAAAACTATATAAAACTACATGAAACTATATAATACTATATAAAACTATATAAAACTATATAAAACTAAATGAAACTATATAATACTATATAAAAACTATATAAAACTATATAAAAACTAATTGAAAATATATAATACTATATAAAACTATATGAAACTATACAAAACTATATAAAACTATATAAAACTAATAAAACTATATAAAAACTATATAAAACTATATAAAACTATATGAAACTATATAAAACTATATAAAACTATATAAAACTATATAGAACTATATAAAACTATATAATACTAATAAAACTGTATGAAACTATATAATACTATATAAAACTATATGAAACTATATAGAACTATATAAAACTATATAATACTAATAAAACTTTATAAAACTATATAAAACTATATAAAACTATATAAAACTATATAAAACTATATAAAACTATATAAATCTATATAAAACTATATGAAACTATATAAAAACTATATGAAACTATATAAAACTATATAAAACTATATAAAACTATATAAAACTATATAAAACTATATGAAACTATATAAAACGATATAAAACTATATAAAACTATATAAAACTATATAATACTATATAAAACTATATGAAACTATATAAAATTAATAAAACTATATAAAACTATACAAAACTATATAAAACTATATAAAACTATATAAAACTATATAAAACTATATAAAACTATATAAAACTATATAAAACTATATAAAACTATATAAAAACTATATGAAACTATATAAAACTAAAAAAACAATATAAAACTATATAAAACTAAGGGAAACTGTATAATACTATATAAAACTAATAAAACTAATAAAACTATATAAAACTATATAATACTAATAAAACTTTATAAAACTATACAAAACTATATAAAACTATATAAAACTATATAAAACTATATAAAACTATATAAAACTATATAAAACTATATAAAACTATATAATACTATATAAAACAATATGAATCTATATAAAACAATATGAATCTATATAAAATTAATAAAACTATATAAAATTAATAAAACTATATAAAACTATATAAAACTATATAAAAACTATATAAAACTATATAAAACTATATAAAACTATATAAAACTATATAAAACTATATAAAAACTATATGAAACTATATAAAACTAAACAAACAATATAAAACTATATAAAACTATGCGAAACTATATAATACTATATAAAACTAATAAAACTAATAAAACTTTATAAAACTATATAGAACTATATTAAACTGTTTAAAACTGTATTAAAACTATATAAAACTATATAAAACTATATAAAACTATATAAAAACTATATAAAACTATATGAAACTATACAAAACTAATAAAACAATATAAAACTATATAAAACTAAATGAAACTATATAATACTATATAAAACTATATAAAACTATATAAAACTAAATGGAACTTTATAATACTATATAAAACTATATGAAACTATATAAAACTATATTAAACTATATAAAACTATATAATACTATATAAAAACTAATAAAACTACATAAAAGTATATAAAACTATATAAAATTATACAAAATTATAAAGAACTATATAAAACTATTTAAAACTATATAAAATTATAGAAAACTATATAAAACTATACAAAATTATAAAGAACTATATAAAACTATATAAAACTGTATAAAATTATATTAAACTAATAAAACTATATAAAACTATATAGAACTATATTAAACTATTTAAAACTGTGTTAAAGCCATATAAAACTATATAAAACTATATGGAACTATATAAAACTATATAAAACTATATAAAACTATATAAAATTATATGAAACTATAGAAAACTATATAAAACTATATAAATCGATATGAAACAATATAAAACTAATAAAACAATATAAAACTATATAAAACTAAATGAAAACTATATGATACTATATAAAACTATATGAAAACTACATAAAACTATATAAAACTATATAAAATTATATTAAACTATATAAAATTTATAAGACTATATAAAACTATATAAAACTATATAAAACTATATAAAACTATATAAAACTATTTAAAACTATATAATACTATATAAACCAATATGAAACTATATAAAACTAATAAAACTACATAAAACTATATAAAACAATATTAAACTATATAAAACTATATAAAACTGTATAAAACTATATGAAACTAATAAAACAATATAAAACTATATAAAAACTATATAATACTATATAATACTATATAAAACTATATAAAACTATATAAAGCTATATTAAACTATATGAAACTATATAAAACTTTATAAAAACTAATAAAACTATATAAAACTATATAGAACTATATTAAACTATATAAAATTATATGAAACTATAGAAAACTATATAGAACTATATAAAACGATATGAAACAATATAAAACTAATAAAACAATATAAAACTATATAAAACTAAATGAAACTATATGATACTATATAAAACTATATGAAACTATATAAAACTATATAAAACTATATAAAACTATATAAAACTATTTAAAACTATATAATACTATATAAACCAATATGAAACTATATAAAACTAATAAAACTACATAAAACTATATAAAACAATATAAGACTATATAAAACTATATAAAACTGTATAAAACTATATAAAACTAATAAAAACTATATAAAACTATATAAAACTATATAAAAACTATATAATACTATATAATACTATATAAAACTATAGAAAACTATATAAAGCTATATTAAACTATATGAAACTATATAAAACTTTATAAAACTAATAAAACTATATAAAACTATATAGAACTATATTAAACTATTTAAAACTGTATTAGAGCTATATAAAACTATATAAAACTATATGAAACTATATAAAACTATATAAAACTGTATAAAACTATATAAAACTCTATAAAACTATGTAAAACTATATAAAACTATATAAAACTATATAAAACTATATATATCTATATTAAACTATATGAAACTATATAAAAATATATAAAACTAATAAAACTATATAAAACTATATAGAAGTATATTAAACTATATAACACTATACAAAACCATACAAAATTATAAAGAACTATATAAAACTATATAAAACTGTATAAAACTATATAAAACTAATGAAACTATATAAAAGTATATAAAACTATATAAAACTATATAAAACTATATAATACTAATAAAACTATATAAAACTATATAAAACTATATAATACTATATAGAACTATATTAAAATATTTAAAACTGTATTAAAACTATATAAAACTATATAAAACTGTATAAAAACTATATAAAACTATATGAAACTATATAATACTATATAAAACTATATAAAAATATGTAAAACTATATGAAAACTATATAGAACTATATAAAACTAATAAAACAATATAAAACTATATAAAAACTAATAAAACTATATAAAACTATATAAAACTATATAAAACTATATAATATTATATAAACCAATATGAAACTATATAAAACTAATAAAACTGCATGAAACTATATAAAACTATATAAAACTGTATAAAACTATATAAAACTAATAAAACTATATGAAACTATATAAAACGATATAAAACTATATAAAACTATATAAAACTATATGAAAACTATATAAAACTAATAAAACAATATAAAACTATATAAAACCAAATGAAACTATATGAAACTATATAATACTATATTAAACTATATAAAACTATATAAAACAAATAAAACTATATAAAACTATATAAAACTATATAAAACTGTATAAAACTATATAAAACTATATAAAAACTAATAAAACTATATAAAACTATATAAAACTAATAAAACTATAAAAAAACTATATAAAACTATATAAAACTATATGAAACTATATAAAACTATATAAAACTAATAAAACTATATAAACCTATATAAAACTATATAAATCTATATAAAAACTATATAAAACTATATAATACTATATAAAACAATATGAATCTATATAAAACTAATAAAACTATATAAAACTGTACAAAACTATATAAAACTATATAAAAACTATATAAAACTATATAAAAACTATATAAAACTATATAAAACTATATAAAACTATATGAAACTATATAGAACTATATAAAACTAATAAAACTATATAAAACTATATAAAACTAATAAAACTATATAAATCTATATAAAACTATATAAAACTATATAATATTATATAAACCAATATGAAACTATATAAAACTAATAAAACTGCATGAAACTATATAAAACCAAATAAAACTATATAAAAACTATATAAAACTGTATAAAACTATATAAAACTAATAAAACTATATGAAACTATATAAAACGATATAAAACTATATAAAACTATATAAAACTATATGAAACTATATAAAACTAATAAAACAATATAAAACTATATAAAACCAAATGAAACTATATGAAACTATATAATACTATATTAAACTATATAAAAACTATATAAAAACAAATAAAACTATATAAAACTATATAAAACTATATAAAACTGTATAAAACTATATAAAACTATATAAAACTAATAAAACTATATAAAAACTATATAAAACTAATAAAACTATAAAAAACTATATAAAACTATATAAAACTATATGAAACTATATAAAACTATATAAAACTAATAAAACTATATAAATCTATATAAAACTATATAAAACTATATAAAACGATATAATACTATATAAAACAATATGAATCTATATAAAATTAATAAAACTATATAAAACTATACAAAACTATATAAAACTATATAAAACTATATAAAAACTATATAAAACTATATAAAACTATATAAAACTGTATAAAACTATATGAAACTATATAAAACTAAAAAAACAATATAAAACTATATAAAACTAAGTGAAACTATATAAAACTAAAAAAACAATATAAAACTATATAAAACTAAGTGAAACTATATAATACTATATAAAACTAATAAAACTAATAAAACTATATAAAACTATATAATACTAATAAAACTTTATAAAACTATATAAAACTATATAAAACTATATAAAACTATATAAAACTATATAAAACTATATAATACTATATAAAACAATATGAATCTATATAAAATTAATAAAACTATATAAAATTAATAAAACTATATAAAACTATATAAAACTATATAAAACTATATAAAAACTATATAACTATATAAAACTATATAAAACTATATAAAACTATATGAAACTATATAAAACTAAACAAACAATATAAAACTATATAAAACTATGTGAAACTATATAATACTATATAAAACTAATAAAACTAATAAAACTTTATAAAACTATATAGAACTATATTAAACTATTTAAAACTGTATTAAAACTATATAAAACTATACAAAACTATATAAAACTATATAAAACTATATGAAACTATACAAAACTAATAAAACAATATAAAACTATATAAAACTAAACGAAACTATATAATACTATATAAAACTATATAAAACTATATAAAACTAAATGAAACTTTATAATACTATATAAAACTATATGAAAACTATATAAAACTATATTAAACTATATAAAACTATATAATACTATATAAAACTAATAAAACTATATAAAAGTATATAAAACTATATAAAATTATACAAAATTATAAAGAACTATATAAAACTATTTAAAACTATATAAAATTATATAAAACTATATAAAACTATACAAAATTATAAAGAACTATATAAAACTATATAAAACTGTATAAAACTATATAAAACTAATAAAACTATATAAAACTATATAGAACTATATTAAACTATTTAAAACTGTGTTAAAGCTATATAAAACTATATAAAACTATATGGAACTATATAACACTATATAAAAATATATAAAACTATATAAAACTCTATAAAACTATATAAAACTATATAAAACTAATAAAATTATATAAAACTATATAAAACTAATAAAACTAATAAAACAATATAAAACTATATAAAAACTATATAAAACTAATAAAACTAATAAAACAATATAAAACTATATAAAACTAAATGAAACTATATAATACTATATAAAACTAATAAAGCTAATAAAACTATATAAAACTATATAGAACTATATTAAACTATTTAAAACTGTATTAAATCTATATAAAACTATATAAAACTATATAAAACTATATAAAACTATATAATACTATATAAAACAATATGAATCTATATAAAACTATATAAAACTATATAAAACTATATAAAATTATATGAAACTATAGAAAACTATATAAAACTATATAAATCGATATGAAACAATATAAAACTAATAAAACAATATAAAACTATATAAAACTAAATGAAACTATATGATACTATATAAAACTATATGAAAACTATATAAAACTATATAAAACTATATAAAATTATATTAAACTATATAAAATTTATAAGACTATATAAAACTATATAAAACTATATAAAAACTATATAAAACTGTATAAAACTATATAAAACTCTATAAAACTATGTAAAACTATATAAAACTATATAAAACTATATAAAACTATATAAAAACTATATAAATCTATATTAAACTATATGAAACTATATAAAAAATATATAAAACTAATAAAACTATATAAAACTATATAGAAGTATATTAAACTATATAACACTATATAAAAC